>NC_057803.1:455275017-455434546 GCF_018294505.1 Triticum aestivum
AGCTTTGACACTAATCCGGATGACTCTAAGTCACAATCCGGATACATATTTTTATTGAATGGTGGAACTGTCGGTTGGTATAGTTCCAAGCAGAGCGTTGTGGCGGGATCTACGTGT
This sequence comes from Triticum aestivum, assembly GCF_018294505.1. Classification (NCBI taxonomy): domain Eukaryota; kingdom Viridiplantae; phylum Streptophyta; class Magnoliopsida; order Poales; family Poaceae; genus Triticum; species Triticum aestivum. The sequence continues at coordinate 455,275,135 of NC_057803.1, forward strand.
GAAGTGGAGTACATAGCTGCTTTGGAAGCAGCAAATGAAGGAGTCTGGATGAAGGAGTTCATATCCGATCTAGGTGTCATACCTAGTGCATCGGGTCCAATGAAAATCTTTTGTGACAATACTGGTGCAATTGCCATGGCAAAGGAATCCAGATTTCACAAGAGAACCAAGCACAGCAAGAGTTGCTTCAATTCCATTTGCGGTCAAGTCAAGGAGGGAGACATAGAGATTTGCAAGATACATATGGATCTGAATGTTGCAGGCCCGTTGACTAAACCTCTCTCACGAGCAAAACATGATCAGCACCAAGACTCCATGGGTGTTAGAATCATTACTGTGTAACCTAGATTATTGACTCTAGTGCATGTGGGAGACTGAAGGAAATATGCCCTAGAGGCAATAATAAAGTTGTTATTTATATTTCCTTATATCATGATAAATGTTTATTATTCATACTAGAATTGTATTAACTGGAAACTAAGTACATGTGTTAATACATAGACAAACAAAGTGTCACTAGTATGCCTCTACTTGACTTGCACGTTAAATCAAAGATGGTTAAGTTTCCTAGCCATAGACATGAGTCGTCATTTCATTAACGGGGTCACATCATTAGAGAATGATGTGATTGACTTAACCCATCCGTTAGCTTAGCACGATGATCATTTAGTTTGTTGATATTGCTTTCTCCATAACTATACATGTTCCTATGACTATGAGATCATGCAACTCCCGAATACCGGAGGAACACTTAGTGTGCTATCAAACGTCACAATGTAACTGGGTAACTATAAATATGCTCTACAGGTGTCTCCGATGGTGTTTGTTGAGTTGGCATAGATCGAGATTAGGATTTGTCACTCTGATTTTCGGAGAGGTATCTCTGGGCCCTCTCGATAATGCACATCACTATAAGCGTTGCAAGCAATGTGAGTAATGAGTTAGTTGCGGGATGATGCATTATGAAATGAGTAAAAATACTTGCCGGTAACGAGTTTGAACAAGGTATTGAGATACCGATGATCGAATCTCGGGCAAGTAACATACCGATGACAAAGGGAACAACGTATTTTGTTATGCGATTTGATCGATAAAGATCTTCGTAGAATATGCAGGAACCAATATGAGCATCTAGGTTCCACTAATGGTTATTAACCGGAGACGAGTCTCGGTCATGTCTACATAGTTCTCGAACCCGTAGGGTCCGCACGCTTAATGTTCGGTGATGACCGGTATTATGAGTTTATGTGTTTTGATGTACCGAAGGTAGTTCGGAGTCCCGGCTGTGATCACGGAAATGATGAGGAGTCTCGAAATGGTCGAGACATAAAGATTGATATATTAGACGGCTATGTTCGGACACCGGGAGTGTTCTGAGAGGTTTCGGATAAAACCGGAGTGCCGGAGGGTTACCGGAACCCCCCCCCCCCCGGGAAGTTATTGGGCCCTAAGTGGGCTTTAGGGGAGAGAGAGGGCAGCAGCCAGGAGGTGGCGCCCCCCCAAGGGAGTCCGAATTGGACTAGGGGAGGGGGCGCGGTTCATCTTTCCCTCTCCCTCCCCCTCTCCTTCCTTCCCCCTCCTAGTAGGACTAGGAAAGGAGGAATCCTACTCCTACTAGGAGGAGGATTCACTAGTGCAGAACCGGGCTTTAGCGCCAGTTCGTAAGGGATTTTAGTGCCGGTTCCACAACCAACCCTAAAGAGTGGGGACTAAAGGCCCCCCCTTTAGTACCGGTTCATCACGAACCGGCACTAAAGTGCCACCACATGGCACGAGCCACGCCCGGGTGCGTGTAGGGCATTAGTACCGGTTGGTAACACCAACCGGCACTAAATGTTTGGGGTGGTTTTGGTTTTATTTTTTATTTTCCATTAATTTTGTGTTTTCCATTTAATTATTTTTTGTTTGCTGGTATTTTACGATACTACGTATTGTACACGTTATGCATATATATAAATAGATTTTCTTGTAGAACCGATCATATATATATCATTGAATGTCTCACAACCACCATTAATTATTCACACATACACATGTATATATATATATACAATTTCTCCTACATGTTGCCTTGGTGCCTTCGGAGCAAGATAACAAGTGGTTCATGGGGGCGGTAGCGGGTAATAGTATTCTCCTTTGGGATCTATGACTTGGTCGAGCAAAAATCCCGCTATTTCCTCTTGAAGTGCTATTATGCGCTCCGTTGTGAATAGTGTTCTAGAAAACGTACCCATTCCTGTCTTTGAGATTTTCTCCTTTCAGACGCCATCATGCGAATGTTCTCACAAAGATAGTATGCACACAGATTATTCCCCGGAGCCTGCCTCAGGGCCTTTACAAGAATGGAATTTAATCAGATAATAATTAATCAAGCATGATAATTAATTAATGGTATTGAAACAAGAATTAAAGAGATGGTAAGCTAGCTAGTAATACTTAATTACTTACCTTGGGTCGATACCAATGCAGCTTTTGTCGCCATTTGCCTGGAGTCACCTTGATGAACTTTGCCCAAGCCCTGCCCGCCAGCAAAGAAAATGAATAAAGGGGTCATTAAATAGTTGATATCAGGAAATGACGAACTAATTAAATAGGCCGAGATATAGTTAATAATGATTGAAATTACCCGCCGACTATCCCCTTCACGATGGCGAAGTCACTTTCTGCCTTAAGTAGTGAGTCCAGTACTTCAACTGTTCCATTATCAACTTTAATGATTAACAAGATCCAGTGGAAACTACTTGCGCACATGTTTGCATGTCTTAATTAAGTGGGCATGTGCACAACACTAATCAACTAGCCTAAACCCTATACACTTAATTATTAACATCTAGCTAGCTAGTAAGCAAAAACAGAATTTTTAGTACAAGACAGTGTGACTCACATGAAGTTGTAAGGAAGTAGTATATCTTCATTGCTATCGAGTCACTTGAAGAACTCTAGCATGCTTTCCTCCAAACTTTCTCGACAACTTGGAATATTCCATGTGTACTCGTTAACAGTATTAGGGTCAATGAACCCAATGCCATAGCGTCCAGATTTTTTCATTTCATACATCTTCATCCTGCATAATACCACAGAAAAGAATATAGTGAGGATAATTACAGGTAATGATTGATCAAAATGATCACTACAGCTAGCTTGGGACTCAAATTACAGAAAGAAATCACTTACAGACAATAGCAACTGACGAGAGATTTGTCAAGTGCGTCTTGATTTTATAACTGAAACAGCTCTGGATACTCAACGACTAGAGCTTTCTCATGGTAGTAATGCTCCTCCTTGACATTCACCATGAGGGACTCTCGATTGGAAATCTTGGTAATGTTCTTGTACCATTGATGCAAGCACTGCGCCAGCTCTTGCACCATGTCGGGAGAAAGCCCCATCGATACACGACCCAGCCGTCCGGTGCTTCACTTCCCGGGGAAAGTGATCGGTCTTCGCCTGCCTCGAGACCCGGCGCTTCTGCCCATTCTGCCATGAAATCTACAAGTGCGGCTCCCTTGATAACTCTGGTTGTGCTGAATTCTAGCTCAAATGCCTATAGCTCAATGTTCCATTCGGCGACCCTTCCAGCTGAGTTGGGCCTCCTGAGCACTCTTTCCAAGGGGTATGCTGAGACGACCTTGATGGGATGTCCTTGGAAGTAGTGGCGTAGCTTGCGCGAGGCCACTAGTAGCACGAGGGGGAGTTTTTGAGGCATGGGATACCGTGCCCTTGCGTCCCGTAGCACCGTGCTGACGAAGTACACGGGATGCTCGACGAGGTTGAGGGTGTTGGCGCTGCTTGCATCCTCCAAAGGTCGAGGCGTCTCTGGAGACGATGGGGCCCCCGGGGCTTGGTCACCAGAAGAGGCCTCACTTGCTCCGGGTGCATTCTCCTATTGCGGCTGTCCCTTTCCGGCTGTGGTTGCGGCCTTCGCGAGGCCCTCCTGGCTCTGCTTTATTTCAGTTTGGGCGGTCGATGCGGCCTTGGCACAGCGCTCCTCCCTGACCGCCACCGGGGCTGCGCTGGCGGAGTAGGGGGCGGCCGCAAGGTAGAGCACCAGGGGCTCCCGAGGACGCAGAGCTACCATCACTGGCGGACTGGTAAGGTACCTCTTGAGGTCTTGGAATGCATTGTCGGCCTCTTCAGTCCATTCGAAGGGGCCCTTTTTCTTCATCAGCTTGAAGAAGGGCAGGGCTCGTTCCCCCATCTTGGAGATGAAGCGCCCCAATGCAGTCACACGCCCGGTGAGCTTCTGCATTTCTCTGAGGGTCCTCGGCGAGCTCATATCTTCGACTGCCTTGACCTTCTCCGGGTTGGCCTTGATGCTCCTGTGGGATACGAGGAAACCCAGGAGCTTGCCCGAGGGGACTCCAAATATGCACTTCTCCGGGTTGAGCCATAGGTCCACTTTGTTGAGGCTGGCAAAGGTTTCTTCCAGGTCCTGTATCAGGGTTCCTGCCTCACGAGACTTCACCACAATGTCATCGACGTAAGCCTCAGCGTTCCTCCCGAGCTGCCGGCCTAAGGCGATGTGTATCAGCCGCTGAAAGGTCGCGCCTGTGTTGCGCAGCCCAAACGACATGCACGTATTGTCGGTGTTCTGGGAACAGGGGTCCCCAGACTTGCCTGCCTGCGGCGTGGCTCAAAGCGGGCCCAGCACGGCCCATCTTCATCAACACAAGACTCAAGACCCTCGCGAGGGGCCGAGCCTCGCGGGGCGGACGACGTGGAGCTTCCTCAGGCGCGGCCTCATTAGCCTGGCTCACGAGGAGGCGGAGAGATCAAGGCGGGGTACCTCACGAGGTGCCCGTGACACAAGCCATGACGATCGAAGGCGCCAGGTGGGTGCCAGCCCCCGCAGCGTCCTCCTTTCCTCTTTGGTGCAAAGGGAGCAAGCGCAGCTGCGGAGTACCGAGGCATCAGGCAAAGCTTTCCATTTCGGTGCAACGAGACCAAGACTAGGAGGACTACGAGACGGAGGTCACCGTGGAGCCCAAGACGGCGTCATCACCAGAGCTTTGCGCAGGCAAAGAATGCTTTTTTCAGGATAGCTGATACTTGTTGTCCCCCTTCAAATTAGCCCGCCGTTGTTGGCTCCCTTCCTGCTCGATATTTGGGAAGAGGACCAGGGCCTCTATAAATAGGACCAGCCAGCCACATAGGGCAGGGAGAGAGAGGGAAGTGAAGAGAGAAAAGGGAGGGGAGAGAGGGAAGTGAAGAGAGAAAAGGGCGGTGAGAGAGGGAAGTGAAGAGAGAAAAGGGCAGAGAGAGAGGGTGAGGGAGAGAGAAAGAGAGAAAGGTGGCTGAACTCCTCCTAACAGTTCATCGCCCCAGCCAAGAGCAGACCCTCACGAGGCTGTTCTTCCTTGTATTGTTCATCATCATCAGCCCCAAGAGGCAATCCACCCACCAAACACTGGAGTAGGGTATTACACCACAACAGTGGCCCGAACCAGTATAAACCCTGTGTCTCTTGTGCAGTTCTTTCAGTAGTCTAGATCTTTGTGAGACGGAGAGGTAGAAGGCGTAATCTCCGCGCGCACCCAGAGTTCGAACCTTAAGGGTCTGCCGGAACCCGAAATCCGACATTTGGCGCGCCAGGTAGGGGTGCGCCGAAATTCGTCTTCCACCGCCCTGTTCTCCTCCGACCGTCGCGTCCATGTCCGACGCTCGTCGGGCCCGCGCCGAGCGCCGGGCCGCCATCGCTTCCCGTGTCGCCTAGACGGCGCCCGTCGGTGGACGTCCTTGTCATTCCCCGTCACCCGCCATCAACGCCGCCACCGGCCCAGCGGGGGGCGAGCAGCAAGCGTCGTCTCAGCATCCATCCGTGCGGCAAGACGGCCGCACCGCTACTCCATCGCTCACACCAGCTGGTTCTTCGTCCCGCGCGCTCCGCGCACCCTTGGAGGCTCGAGCTGCGCTCATCGCGGCAAGCAAGCTCCTGCGCTACCATCTCATCGACGACGTCTATGAAGAGTGGCTCGACCACGTCGCCGAGCTCATCCGCGCCGCAGGGAACTCTCCCGCGCCGCAGGGAACTCTCCCGCGCCGTCCGTTCCATTGCGCCACTCCCTGCCCCGTGCAGGCAACGAAGCTCTGGGGGCGTACCAGCCGCCTCCTGTCCAAGAAGACGCCATGGCTCCAAGGCGCGTGGCCCCTGGGTGGAACCCGCTCCGCCAGGTGCCAGCGCAGCAAGAACGGAGGTTCCAAGAAGTCCCTCGCCCGCAAGGAGCTTCCCGGGCGCTCCCTGCTCAGGCACGCTGCGACCCTGCTCCAGCTCCGGCATGCCAAGACCCCGAGCTGCTCCTAGCTGCAGCGCGTGGGGACCCTCAAGACCGAGCTCTCCACCAGCCGAAGCCTTTCGTGGCCACCGCAGGCTGCCGTGCCTACACCACCGAGCTGCGTAGCGTCGCGTGGCCCGGCAAGTTCAAGCCAGACCTGCCTCCTCGTTACGACGGCACGACTGACCCTGCAGAGTTCCTCCAGCTCTATGAGCTGGGCATTGAAGCTGCCAGCGGGGACGAGAAGGTCATGGCGAACTGGTTCCCCATGGCGCTCAAGGAAGGAGCTCGCACCTGGCTCCTGAATCTGGCTCCAGGCACGATCTCTTCCTGGGACCAGATGCGCACCCGCTGCATCGCCAACTTCCAAGGTACTCGCGACTGGCCACCCGCCGTGAGCGACATGCGCCGCTTCAAGCAACAACCCGGAGAGACCCTGCAAAAGTACATCCAGCGCTTCAACAGCGCGCGCCTCAAGATCCCCAAGGTGTCCGAGGAGGCCATCATCTCGGCCTTCTTCGACGGTGTGCGCGACATCAAGATGAAGGAGGAGCTGGCGATGCATGAAGACCTGTGCACCTCCCTGGAGCTGTTCAACTTGGCGACCAAGTGCGCCAGGGCTGAGGAGGGACGCCTCTCCCTCCTCGAGCTGCCTGCCGCAGACCCATAAGAGAAGAAGCCCAAGGCCAAGGACGTGAAGCGCAAGGGGGCTGCCGTGCTCGCGGCAGAACCAGACACCAAGCGGGGCAAATCTGCCTGAGTCCTCCAGGGGCAGCCGGTACTGTGTGTACCACGACCTCCACACCCACAACACCAACGAATGCCAAGAACTCCGCACCGTGCGAGAAGGAAGGATCGGCCGTCGTCCCGACTGCGCCGATCGGGGTTACGGCCGAGGAGGAGGAAGAAACGCAGGACGCTGGGAAGACCGCGGCCCGCGCCCAGGGTGGCGCGATCAACCTCACGAGGATCGTTGGCGAGACCTGCCTCGCGAGGGGGACTGGAGGGATCAGCCTCGTGAGGATCGCCCACAGGGCCACGCAGGCCTCCCACCACTGCCGCCTCAGCCAAGGAGGAACGAGGACCGCGATCAAGACGAGGGGGCTGGGGGCTTCCAGGAGCCACGCGCAATCGCCTGCATCCTGGGCGGAGCTCAAGCCCCAGCCTCCCAACGCATCTTCAAGCAGTTTGCCCGCGAAGTGAATGCAGTCCTCCCCAGGCTTGAAGCAACGCGCCCTCTCATGTGGTCGGCATGCGCCATCACATTCAGCTCAGCGGATCAACTCAAGTGTGCAGCCACAGCCAGAGTCCTCCCGATGCTTTGCTCCCTAGTCATCGGCAATGTACTGGTCACCAGGACCCTCATCGATGGTGGGGCAGGGCTCAATGTACTTTCCGTGGAAACGTTCAACAATCTCCAAGTGCCCTACGACCAGCTTCAGCCAACCAAGCCCTTCTCCGGAGTCACCGACGGCTCCACGGTCCCGATTGGGCAGGTCCGCCTCCCTGTCACCTTCGGGGCACGCAACAACTACCGCACCGAGCTCATCAACTTCGACGTCGCCCACATCCGCCTGCCGTACAATGCCATCCTCGAGTACCCAGCGTGGCCAAGTTCATGGCCGTAACTCACCATGGCTACAACATCCTCAAGATGCCAGGAAGTGGCGGAGTCATCACGGTGCCCTGTGAAGAGAAGGATGCAGTGTGTTCCCTGGAGCGAGCCTTTCAGGCCGCGTCACTGGAAGACCCGGATCGCGGAAGCAGGAGGCTTCCCGAGACCACCCCAAGAAGAAGAAGACATCATCCGGACCAGCCCCTCGGGAGGCGGGCCCCTCAGGGCCCGCATCTGCCCAGGGGGAACCTCCTTCCATCGCATAGCAAAGCGCGCCCGTCGCCCTCCTCAGGCAGGGCTCGGGGGCTCTCCCCTGGAGGGCCACCGACCTGGCCAGGGTCACGAGGGAGGCGCTTGGGCACCACATGGAGGCGTGTTTCGAAGCACGTTTCCCTCAAGAAGGAGCAAGGCAAGGAAGTTCAGACCCGCAGGAGTTCGTCGACAAGGCCATTCAAGAACTACAGGAATCAAGAATCATAAGGGGTTGTCGCTGTCTACCGGCTGTGGCTCCCCATCCAGGCGAGGATGGTGGGCTGCGCGTCTGCATCGACGTACCAGGGCTCAGCCAAGTCGCTAAGATGGAGCGCCTTTGGCCCTCGCGAGTGGGGCGCTGTGGGGGTCCGCCCCACAGCTACGTTCGCATGCCTTACGGCCTGCCGAGTGCGGTTGCTACGTGCCAGCGCCTCATGAGGGGCATCGTGGAGGCTCAAGAAGACAGGTGTTCCACAGCCTTGGCAGAGATGGAGATGATTCGCGAAGAGCTATCAGTGCCTCCGGAGCCTCCCGAGGCCCCTGGGCCTGGGGGCTCGTGAGGATCGGCTTCCGCTGCCCACCGAGTCTGCTGCACCAACACCCCTTCGCCCTCGACACTTTCAGGTGACATCTTACAAGTTTCATCTCCAGCTGGGAGCGCCCTCCCAGGGCTACATCGTTCCCAGGCCGCGTGGGTCCGTCCCTGCGGTATGTATCCCTTTTATTTCATGTCGTTAGCTTGCTTTGTTGGGGGCGCCCCACGGGCTGCATCATCCCCAAGTCGCTCGGGCCAGGCCCAACGGCATGTATCTCCCTTGCATTTATTTCCGGCTATGCATTCGCCCATCATGCTTGATTACTTGATGCCTGTCCACGGCACCTATTCTTCTCCATGTCGACCACTTGCACGTTAAAGGGGGGGTAACTGAGCATCGCGACTCAGGGCTCTTACTGGCTCTCCAGCCCTCACCCTCTGGCCATGTCCACGGCATCGCGACCTGGCATACCAGCAACGGCTCAGACAAGCTCGAGGGCCGGGACCCGAGGACGTAGAGTGCCGGCATCTAACCAAATTTGCAGGAACACATCACAAGATAAGGCCCAGTGCCAGGCGCAACCCGCCTAGAGGTAGGGCCTCGTGAGTCCCGCGCTGGCTCACGGGTGCCCAGATACACCTCACCTAGCCCTACCGTGCCGGCCACGTGTCAGGGCGGGGCTGTACACGCCCCGGGGGCTCCTCCCGGAGGGGAGCCCCCTCCCACGTACCAGTGGAAGCTCCATGCTCCGTGCTGGCTGACAACACTGCCGAGGAGCGGCTATGCCCGTACACATGCGGAAGCGCTATGCTCCGCCCTGGTGATAAACAACTGAGGGTGGCCCCCGGGCCGCATCAACCTCAGGGAGCCCAGAGCTCAGTGTCTAGCCTCATCACAATGACTCCCCTCGGGAGCGCCACGCGAGGGGGCTGGGCACGGGGGTTGCGCCTGGGTCACGCCCAGACGTACGCCGCCCAGCCAGCCCCTCGGGCCTGGTTTGTCGCGTGTGTCTCCCCGAGCGGAGCCAAGGTAAGAAGGCCGTTTGAGCGTCAAGGGGGACCCCTGAGCATCACGACTCAGGGGCCTAACTGGTCCCGTAGCCCCTCACTCCTTAGTTCTGAAAGGCTAATGCTGGGTGAGGCACGCGCGGGGCCGGGCTCTGCAGACGTAGAATGGTGGTCCCACTTGCATCTCACCTCATCACTTGCTGTTTGCATGTCAAGGGGGACTCCTGAGCATCGCGACTCAGGAGCCTAGCTGGCTTCGTAGCCCCTCACTCCTTTGGTCCCGTCCTGATTTCCGGTCAGGGCCAATGCTGGGTGAGGTACGCGCGGAGTCGGGCTCTGCAAACGTAAAACGGAAGATCCACCTAGATCACACCTCCCTACTTATTGTTTGTGCGCCAAAGGGGGCCCCTGAGCATCGCGACTCAGGAGCCTAACTGGCTCCGTAGCCCCTCACTCCTTTGGTCCCGTCCTGGTTTCCGGTCGGGGCTAATGCTGGGTGAGGTACGCGCGGGGCCGGGCTCTGCCGGCGTAGAACACAAGCAAGTAGGGAAGAAAAGCATAAAATTCAAGGAATTTAAAAGCAAATATTACAGTCCATACTGTCGTCTCAATACCAAACGCGAGTTTAAACGCCTCCCCGAGGCATGATGCGTGTGCAGGAATTAAAAGCAGGACAGGAGCAGTAGCGGAGTCACTTGGCTGCGGTGGAGCAGCGCGGGTGGCCCCGCCTCATGGAGCAGCAGGACCGGTAGCTTCCTGCTTCGACTTGGTACTGAAGGCCCGGAACTTCCCCAGCAGAGCCTCCGCGCGGCCCTTCATGGCCTCGGCAGCGGCGGTAGCACCCTTGCCGCTTACTGGCTCCAACAGGCTGTCGAGGTCGGCGCTAGGGTCGCGAAGGTAGATGTGGGTGAAGACCCGCGTCAGCACAGTAGAAGACAGGACACGCGCCTCGGCCTCGTCCGTGGGGCCAAGGCCAAGGGTGACATCCTCAAGAGCACGAACCAGGAAGGGAAGCAGCTTGGCGGGGCCATCCTCGGCGCCGGCCAGCGGGCTCTCCAGGCCACTGGCGTAGAGCATCTTCAGTGAAGCACGAGCCTTCTTCTCCATGTCTGCGAAGGCCACGTGATCCTCGGCAAGAACCTGGGCCTTGCTGTCCAGCTCGACCTTCGTCGCCTCCAACTCCTTCCCCAGCGCACCCAGGCGGTCGCGGCGCTTCTTGAGCTTGGCCTCCCGGCCCTCGATGGCCACCTCGTGAGCCTTCATGCCTTCTTCTTGCTCCTGGCGAAGATGAACCTCTTTCGCGAGCTGGTCCCGCAGGCCTTGCAGCTCGTCCTCCAGCGCCTTGCAACGATCGCGGACTTCAACCACCTCCCCTAGGGCTGCATCACGGGCAGCCTTCGTCTCAAGGACGGCCTGCCTCTCCTCGTCGCAGGCCGTCGAGGCTTGAACCAGCGCCGCCCAGATCGAGGCATCAGAGCGAATCCATCCTGAAGCCAGCTCCAAGCACCCGGCCACCAGGCGAGGGTCAGCGCCAAGAAGATCCTGCCGCAGCCGGTCCAGTCCAGCAACAGCACGCTCCAGGACGGCATGAGGAGTTGGAGAAACAACAGTCGGCGGAACGGGGGAAGAAGGCGGCAAAGGCAAGACCACAGCGTCCTGAGGTGGAGCCTGTTGTGCCCCAGCAGCTGTGGTGGCGGCAGTGGGCAAAGGCACCACAGGAGTCACTTGGGCCATGGGGGCTGAGCTCGCCCCAGCCAGCTCGGCCAGGCCTCGCGAGGACGATCGGGCAAGAGAAGCCCGCGCGTCGTGGTTACCCTCCTCCACAGGCGGAGGCGCTGCCGCGGATGGAGCTTTAGGAGCCCCCTTTGGCTTCTTCGCCGCGGGCGCCAGCCTATTCAAGAGATGCGAACGTCAAGCCTTGGTAGCGGAACAAGAAATAAAGACAAGGGTCAAGCACTTACGGGTCATCACCGGTGAGCTCGGGCAGCCTCCGGCCAAACTTGAAGCCTGACAGCCGGCTGGAAGGGTCAACCTTGGAAGCAGAAGGCGCGTCTGCAGACTGCCTCGGGGCAGGGGCAGACCCACGGGAGATCAGCCCGGTCCTGTCCTTCTTTAGGATCGGGGGCAAGCTCCCGCCGACCTGCTCGTCTCCACCCTCATCGTCGTCGCTCGAAGAAAGGCGGAGATTGCGGGGCCTGCGCCGGGGGAGAGGACCCCTCGACTCTCCGTCGGTCGCATCTGAGTCGGGCCCCTTTTCCCGCTCCTCTTTGTCCTCCTCTTTGCTGGAGTCGCCGAAGGACACATTCACCAGTCCCTCGGAAGCCGCCACGGGCACGGGCCCGTCCCCGTTAAAAACGGGCATGGACTCCACCACCTGCTCCCAGTCGTCGCGAAGGAACAAGGGCTTGGGAGCGCCCTCCAACCTTGCCACCTCGCCCCCGACCAGAGATTGGAGGACCGCGGCCAAATCTTCGCCGCCCAAGGCCGTGGGGCTCGAATGAGGCCTCCACATCAGAGGTGAGTACTGCCGGAGTGGAGCCAGCTGGTGCTCCAGGAACTCCCTCAGCAGCAACGCACCGGTCAACTTCGCCGCCGCTGTGCCGACGGGCCTCAGGTCCGCGTCCATCTTCTCCAACACCAGTTTCGCGCGGGGGTCCGTAAGCTCCGCTCGGCACCAGTCGCTGGAGCTCGCGGGCTGCTCCACGGGCAAGATCAGCCGAGGGTGGATGCGCCCGGTGTCTACCAAGACCCACTTGCTCCTGAAGCCCTCAATCCTCTTCCCGGGATTCGAGATGGCAATGGTGCCGCCATACGCGATGAAGCTCGTGCACGCGGAAGGAGAACCGTGAGAGACCTGGAGGGAGAAGTAGTGGCGCATCATGGCCACTGAGGGCTGCACCCCTACGTGAGCCTCGCAGTAATAAGCAAAGATCGCCAGGAGAAGGACGGAGTTGGGGTGGAGATGCAGAGCCTGCAAGTTGTAATGGCGGAGGACAGAGAAGAAAAACTCGGAGAAGGGAGGCACTAGGCCTGCAGAAATGGAGCTTACAAAGAGAGTATAAAAGGTGCTCCCTCGGCCCTCAGGGGTGGCGGAGCCGGCCTTGAACACCTGCACCCCGTCGATGCCCTGCGCCGCCGCCATCCGGTGCAGCCGGGCAAGGCCCGCCTCGGACATGCTCGGCAAGTCCAGAGCAGGCGAGTACCAAGCTTCGGCCAGAGACTGACGAGGCGCCATGGCTTCCTAGGTCACGCGGCCGGAGTAGATCTGGAAATTTGGAGGAAGAGAGGGGAGGCGCAAGAAAGGGGATCTGAGCAGCAACCGGAGAAAGCAAAAGGCAAAGTCTGGGCGGATGCCGCTCCTTTATCAACCTGTGCGGTTGCTGAAGCACTTGCGTCCAATCAACCGCCACGCGGCGACCAAGGCCGCAGGCTGTTAGGGCCCGCGGCGCTTCGCCCTTGCCCTTTCGCCTCTCGGCATGGCCAAGTCCGGGCGCGCCTTGGGCCCGGGGGCTACTGTCGGTGTTCTGGGAACGGGGGTCCCTAGACTTGCCTGCCCGCGGCCTGCGGCGTGGCTCAAAGGGGGCCCAGCATGGCCCATCTTCATCAACACAAGACTCAAGACCCTCGTGAGGGGCCGAGCCTCGCGGGGCGGACGGCGTGGAGCTTCCTCAGGCGCGGCCTCATCAGGCTGGCTCACGAGGAGGCGGAGAGATCAAGGCGGGGTACCTCACGAGGTGCCCGTGAGGCAAGCCATGACGATCAAAGGCGCTAGGTGGGTGCCAGCCCGCGCCGCGTCCTCCTTTCCTCTTTGGTGCAAAGGGAGCAAGCGCAGCCGCGGAGTACCGAGGCATTAGGCAAAGGTTGCCATTTCGGTGCAACGAGACCAAGACTAGGAGGACTACGAGATGGAGGTCACCGTGGAGCCCAAGACGGCATCATCACTAGAGCTTTGCGCAGGCGAAGACTACTTTTGTCAGGATAGCTGATACTTGCTGTCCCCCTTCAAATTAGCCCGCCATTGTTGGCTCCCTTCCCGCTCGATATTTGGGAAGAGGACCAGGGCCTCTATAAATAGGACCAGCCAGCCACATAGCGCAGGGAGAGAGAGGGAAGTGAAGAGAGAAAAGGGCGGGGAGAGAGGGAAGTGAAGAGAGAAAAGGGCGGCGAGAGAGGGAAGTGAAGAGAGAAAAGGGCGGAGAGAGAGGGTGAGGGAGAGAGAAAGAGAGAAAGGTGGCTGAATTCCTCCTAACAGTTCATCGCCCCAACCAAGAGCAGACCCTCGCGAGGTTGTTCTTCCTTGTATTGTTCATCATCATCAGCCCCAAGAGGCAATCCACCCACCAAACACTGGAGTAGGGTATTACACCACAATGATGGCCCGAACCAGTATAAACCCTGTGTCTCTTGTGCAGTTCTTTCAGTAGTCTAGATCTTTGCGAGACGGAGAGGTAGAAGGTGTAATCTCCGCGTGCACCCCAGAGTTCGAACCTTAAGGGTCTGCCAGAACCCGAAATCCAACACGTATAGCAGTACACTCCACACGGGGTCAGGAAAGCCATCTTCTCCACGTCTTCTACCGCCATCTTGATCTGGTGATAGCCCGAGAAGCCATCCAGGAAGCACAATAGGTCGCACTCTGCAGTGGAGTCGACTATCTGGTCGATGCAGTGGAGAGGAAATGGATCCTGCGGGCAGGCCTTGTTGAGGTTGGTGAAGTCGACGCACATGCGCTCTTTCCCCCCCTTCTTTGGCACAACAACAGGATTAGCCAGCCAATCGGGGTGGCGGACCTCGCGGATAACCCCTGCCGCCTCTAGCTTCCGGGTCTCTTGAACGATGAAAGCCTGTTTCTCAGTAGACTGCCGCCTTGCCTTCTACTTCACGGGGCGTACAATGGGGCACACGTTGAGGTGATGCTCAATCACTTCCCTTGGGACCCCCGCTAACTGATCTGGTTCCCACACGAACACCTTCTTGTTCGCACGCAGGAACCTGATTAGGGCCTTCTCCTGCTCGGGCTCGAGGTTGGCCCCGATGGTGAAGGTGGCACCAGTGGACCCGTCCTCGTTGACTGGTACCTTCTTGGTTTCCACCTTATCTTGGGTGAACAGCTGCTTCCTTTTAGCCGGCGCAACCCCCTTGGGCTCAGGGGCGTCGGTGCTAGTGGGCTGCGCCACCGCAGTCGCCCTGAAAACAAGCCGGAGCACCTGCAGTGCATCCCTTGTGTCTCCTGACACGGTGAGGGCGCCGCTGCTCCCGGGCATCTTCATGAGGTTGTACGCCGAGTGAGTTGCTGCCATGAACCGAGCCAAGGCCGGATAGCCCAGGATGGCGTTGTAGGGGAGGCCGATAGGGGCGATGTCGAAGTCGATCAGCTCCGTGCGGAAGTTGTCGCAGGTGCCGAAGGTCACTGGGAGGCGGATCTGTCCCAAGGAGGCGGTGGAACCGGCTCCGATGCCCGAGAAAGGCCTGCTGGGTTGGAGCCACTCCGGCGGCACGTGGAGTAGGTTGAATGCCTCCACCGAGAGCATGTTGAGGCCGGCACCACCATCGATGAGGGTCCTGGTGACGGCTACCTGGTAGATGGTGGGGTGCACAGCATCGGGAGCGCGCCCGAACCAATGGGGTTGAAGGGGTGGTCCTTCGAGTCGAAAGTTAGATCGGCCTCGGGCACCACCCAGCCCGGGGGGCTTCTTGGCGCCTGGAGGCGATGCTGATCCGGCGGGCGAACGGCTTGACATGATGACTCGAGGATGGTGCCTGGGAGCCACCCAGGAGAGCTGCGACGACGGGCGGCGCTGGTGCGGCGAAACGGGCGAGGAAGAGGTCGCGCAGCTCCTCCTAGGAGGTGACAGAGGCCGTCGGCGGGTGGAGGAGCCACGCGCGCGGGATGCCGGTGAGGGCCATGGGTAACCAGTTGGCCATCACCCGATCATCTCCCCCGGCTCCGAGGACGGCCTCCTCGTACGCCAGCAGGAAAATCATCGGGTCCGTCGCACCGTCGTAGTGCGGCGGCATCTCGGGCCTGAACTTGCACGGCCACTGCACTTGCCGCAAGGAGGGGGGCAAGGCCCGGAGCCCCCTGGCCCCAGTGTCGGCATCTGTTGGCGGAGCGGGCGGCGCGTTGTCCGCCATGAGGGCGGGGTGTGATGTCGGGGGAGAGTGGGTCGTCAGGAGGGAGGACTCCGGCGAACCCCCTACCTGGCACGCCAAATGTCGGGTTTCGGGTTCCGGCAGACCCTTGAGGTTCGAACACTGGGGTGCGCGCGGAGATCTCCCCCCTACCGATCTACGTCCGATCCTCTCATGCGAACTAAGATGAAAATGATGAACAACACAAGGGACACGATGTTTATACTGGTTCGGGCCACCATTATGGTGTAATACCCTACTCCAGTGTGTGGTGTGGTGGATTGCCTCTGGGGCTGATGATGGACAGTACAAGGGAAGAACAGCCTCGCGAGAGGTGTTCTTGAGCTGGTGCGATGAACTGCTAGGGTGAGTTCAGTCGCCTCTCTCTCTGCTATGGTTCTACCAGATTTCCAGCCGTCCCCTCCTTCTGTGGTGGCTAGCTCTACTTATAGAGGCCCTGGGCCTCTCCCCAAATAATGAGCGGGAAGGGCGCCAACAATTGGCCATTTTGAAGGGGAACATCTAGTACAAGTTATCCTAACCAAAGGTGGTCTTCGGCTGCCAAAAGCACTGGCGATGACGCCGTCTTGGGCTCCACGGTGACCTCCGTCCTGCCTTCCGGATGGTCTTGGTCTCGTTGCACCGGAATGGTAACCTTTGCCTATGCCTTGGCCTGTTTTTGCCCCCTTTGCACCAAAGGGGAAACAAGGACACTGCGCAAGCCGACGCCCGCCTGGCGCCCGCTTGGTCTCGATCGTCATGGCTTGCGTCACGGGTTCCTCGCGAGGTACTCTTGCCTTGATCTCTCTGCCTCCTTGCAAGCCTGCCTGATGAGGCTGCCTCTGAGGAAGCTGCCTGTCGTCTGCCCCATGAGGCTCGGCCCCTCGCGAGGGTCTTGAGCTTGAGCTGTTGAAGATTGGCCGTGCTGGGCCCCTACTTGAGCCACGCCGCAGGCCGCAGGCAGGCAAGTCTGGGGACCCCCATTCCCAGAACACCGACAGCGGACTTGGAGGAGGAGTCGGCAGACTCAGTGTCGGTGGATTTCGAAAGACGATGCAATCCTTTCTCCATAGGATGATACGATGTATGGCCTCTCCCAGTGTGTGCTCATCGTCACCTCCAGGAATGTCAAGCTATAGCCCCGAATATGGGTCCACCACCTCATCAACCAAGACACAAGCATAGCCCGCTGGAATCGGGGTGCAATGGAAGGTTGCTTCGGGGGTAATTGTAAAAGCAACGACGTCTGCCACCTTCATGGATATGTTCTTCATTTTGAAGTGTAGCTCACAGTTAGTGTTCTCTATGATGTCATCCATAGGGTATGTATCCAGTAGTGCGTCGCCCGGGGCGGAACCAATGCTGCTTCTCGGCATGGATGGGACGGTGCTATCCAATGTTCGACGATCATCCGCTTGCTGCTGCCGCTGCTGAGACCCCCTTTCCTGGCTAAGTGAGTCGATCTGCTGCTGCTGCTGCTGGAATTTGAGTGCCAAGTCCGCGTACCTTGCTTCTAGGCCTTGAAGGCGTTCTGCGTCCTGCTTCCTCTGCTCCTCCTCCATCTTCCTCTTCTTCTCCTCCTCCCTCTTCTTTATTGCACGACTCCTGTAGTCGTCGTTCCATTCCGAAAAGCCCTCATACCAGGGAATAACGCCCTTGCCTTGTGTTCTTCCCGGGTGTTTAGGATTTCCCAGGGCGCGCGTAAGCTCGTTGTTCTCTCTGTTGGGCGTGAACACCCCCTTTCGAGCATCTTCTATTGTGTCAAGCAACTTTTGTTCAGCTTCTTTTAGACTTGCCTTCTTTGAAACCTCGCCTGTCTTCGGGTCCAACTCCCCCCATGCGCATAGAGCCAAGTACTGCACCTGCGGGGCCAGCTCCTAGTAACCAGACTGACCCCTGCATCCTCCATATCTTTCTCAAACTTATCCCACTTAGGCATTGCCACCGTGTAGCCACCTGGCCCCAGCCTATGGAACTGCGTCTTTTGCGGCATTGGCCTTGTTTTTTCTCGACCGTTCCTTAGATAATTTTGATTCCTTGAATTCCACGAAAGCGGGCCAGTGTTCCCTTTGCTTCTCTAGTGTTCCCGTGAATTCAGGAGTCTTCCTGTTTGTAGCGAGGTAGTTGGCCCATACAGTTTTCTTGTGGGTGTTGAATGCAATTGCCATCTTCTTAAGACCAGCATCCTTGACTTTCTGCACATCTGCATCAGTGAAATAATCTGGTAGGGTGAAATGTTCCATCAGAGATTCCCAAAGATTGTCTTTTGCTATGTCGTCGACCCAAGTAACATCTGGACATTTAGTTTTTGGCTCTTTCCATTCTTGAATGGATATCAGGAGTTGGTCCTTCACAAGAACTCCGCACTGACGAACGAACTTTTTCGCAATGTTCTTAGGCGAAAGGGGTTCGCTAGAAGCTTTGATGGAATCGATGTTGTACTTTACACCCTCCTTCAACTTTTTGCCCCAGCCTCGCTTTCTCCTGTTGTCTGTAGAAGCAGATTTGCTCGATCCGGAGGGCTGAAAGAAGAAAGATCAATTCGTTAATATATCTTCAAATAAAAAAACATGTGATGATCACTAGATGCCTTCTTATATAAATATACCTGGTCGGTAGTCTTTGTTATTTCAAGATTAACATTGTATGTGTCATCATAATCATAATCATAATCATAGTTCATGATTTCATCAGCTCGGTCGTCCTGATCGAATATCTTATCATCACCCTCCCCGGTATTGTTCAGATATTGGGAGCCGTCATCTGCTTCATTCAGATCATCTGGTCTGGTAGGGCTGCGTATGATCTCGAACATGGCCTCTTCTCCCTCTCTTCCGGTATTGTACGCCATACCTTTTATTTAACACTAATCCAGAAGAAATATAAAACAATCTAGTATTCAAATTACAATGCATGGATGCAATCAATAAGGAAAAACTGAATCATATAGTACATAATATGCATCATCTCAAATAATATATAATATCGAATACATTGTCTTGAATAATATATAATCTCCAATACATCGTCTCGAATAATCACTGGCTAGGTAGATAATAAATATCGAATACTACACAAGAATCACGTGGACACCCAAAGAGAAGGAACCATCACAGGATCATATCTCCGGTCATCTGCCCAAAGAACCTGCCAGGTATTAGAGAACCTGACGTCCATAGCAGCCATGTAGCGATGGACGTGCTCGTCCCCCTCCCTGATACTGCGACGCGCCACATCCGGCGGGGCTGGCTCCCTCTGCACCGAACTTGGCCCACGTGAACGCCACCAAAGGAGATCAGGGTCGACGACGGGACCCGGGTTCCTCACCAAGCGGCGAGCCCCTGAAGGTAGCACCTCCTAGTGCCAGCCCAGCGGAGCCTAGTCCTGGACATGGGTCCTCTGAAGCAGGACGTCGTCGCGAAGGGGTTGACGGCAAGGAAGTGGGCCGGGCATCGTCGAGAAAAAAATACTATATGCCGCAAAAGTAACATTTTTAAATTATTGGATTGTGATTTCTTATATACAAATTTAAAAATGCTAGCATACTAATTAAGCAATTCTATATGCAATTTCATACTAATTAAGCATCTAACACTAAAAACAGAAAAAACAACTTCTATACATCCATTAAAAAATAGAAAAACAACATTATATAAAAAATCCATACTAATTAAACACTAATTATATCCATCTAACATGCATTCATACATATATACTAGTGAAAAAATAATAATCTAAAACATGTAAACTAACTAAACATACAAAAGTACGTATATACTAATTAACTTAAGGAAATTTGTGTGTGTGTGTGTTCATCATGCTTGTGTGTGTGTGTGTATGGGCTCGGGGAGGGGCGGTGCCCATGGTGGCCGCTGGGGGCTAGGGAGAGGGGATAGAGGGGGGAGAGCTCACAGCGGGGCGACATCGACAGCGAGGCGACGGCCGGGGGTGGCGATGTGACAGGGGCGGCGACGCGGGGTCGGGCCGGGGGCAGCGACGGGGACGAGGGCGGCGACGGGGATGGGGGCGGTGACGGCAACGGCGTGTGACGGGGGCGGCGACGGGGACGGCGCGGGACAGGGGCGGTGACGGCGTCGATCGATCGGGGAAGGCGGTGCTTCGATGGGGAAACAGAGGGAGAATGAAATTTTTTTCAAGTGCTACTTATATAGAGGGTACCTTTAGTACCGGTTGGAGCCATCAACCGGTACTAAAGGTTTGTTTTGGCAGGCGAAAAGGCGGGAACTGCACCCCTTTAGTACCGGGTGGTGGCACCAACCGGTACTAAAGGCCCCCTCCTTTAGTACCGGTTGGAGCCACAATCTGGTACTAAAAGGGGTGCGCTGGCGCAGGTACGGTGCAACAAGTTTAGTCCCACTTGCTAGCCGAGGGGCGTCCGCACTGGTTTATAAGCCCCAGTGCGGCAGCTCCCTCGAACTCCTCTCCAAAGCAGGCCTACTGGGCCTATATGTTCTCTGCTACCCTATGGGCCTATTGGGCCTTTGCAGGCCTGCATCCTGGCCCAATAACACGTTGGGTTTCTAGCCGTATGCACGCCGCTCTGGCCCAGTAGGCGGGCTTTTTATTTTCTTATTTTTTGCTTTATTTATTTTTGAGTTGTTTTTTGCTGTATTTAGAGTTTCTTTGTGAATATTTTTGCTTTAGGTACAAAAAATTACTAACTTTCTGTTAGTGCCGGTAGTTTTCAACTTTGAATCATTTAAATTTTGAATTAATTGAAATTTGTGTGAATCACTAGTTTGTGAATAACTTAATTTTGTTTTATCATTACATTCAATTTGGTAATGCTTAGGTTATTTAAAAATTGAAATGCCTTTGTAACAAAAGAGTTTTCCTTTGAAACCCTGATACTTCGAAAGAGATTGTCCATTTTGTACACGAAGTGCATCCAGTTTTTGCGGTAACCCTCTCTACTTTTTTGCACATGCTATGTGGGTGAAATTATGATACCATGCCAACTTTCAACCTTTTCTGAGTTCATTTGAAGTGCTTTTCAATTTCAAGGTCATTTAGTTGGAAAAAATCAGTAAATGCATGAAAGAATTTGTTTGCACATAAAATTTCTTCGCTTTTAAATGCCAAAACACATAACTACCCTAACTATTAAAGAGATTCCCTCCTGGGTGTGAAACACAGAAGAAAGTGATGATAGTGAAGCCGATCACGTCCCAGATCTTTGGGTGTCAAACTTTTTCTTCGCGTGTGTCCCTTTGCGCCGTAGCCATGGAAAACCTTCATCATTTAATGGGATTCTCGGGTCAATATTCACTGTGAATGGAGCAATTTCATCAAACTTTTCATAATCTTCTGACATGTCTGTCTTGTCATCCACTCCCACGATGTTTCTCTTCCTAGAAAGAACTATGTGGCGCTTTGGCTCATCGCATGATGCATTCGCTTCCTTATCTTTTCTCTTTCTCGGCTTGGTAGACATGTCCTTCACATAGAAAACCTGTGCCACATCATTGGCTAGGACGAATGGTTCGTTTGCATATGCAAGATTGTTGAGATCCACTGTTGTCATTCCGTACTGCGGGTCTTCTGTTACCCAACCTTGTGTCGTATTGACCCATTTGCACCGAAACAAAGGGACCTTCAAACCACATCCATAGTCAAGTTCCCATATGTCCTCTATGTAACCATAATATGTTTCCTTTCCCGTCTTGGTTGTTGCATCAAAGCGGACACCAATGTTTTGGTTGGTGCTCTTCTTATCTTGGGCGATCGTGTAAAATGTATTACCATTTATCTCGTACCCTTTGAAAGTCATTATATTAGAAGATGGTAACTGGGACAGCAAGTACAGGTCATCTTCAATAGAGGCGTCATGCATGGTACGTGTCTGCAACCAGCTGGCGAAACTCCTGGTCTGTTCATGTGTAATCCAGTTATCAGACCGCTTCGGGTGTTTGGAGCATAGAAAATTCTTGTGTTCGTCCATATATGGAGCCACCAAGGCGGAATTCTATAGAACTGTGTAGTGTGCTTCAGTAAGAGAATGTCCGTCCATACATATTATTTGATTCCCTCCTAGCGTGCCTTTTCCATCCAGTCTACCCTTATGCCGCAATTCAGTAACACCAATCGGCTTAAGGTCAGGAATAAAGTCAATACAAAACTCAATGACCTCCTCATTTTCATGGCCCTTGGAGATGCTTCCTTCTGGCCTAGCACGGTTATGAACATATTTCTTTAAGACTCCCATGAACCTCTCAAAGGGGAACATATTGTGTAGAAATACAGGACCCAAAATGTTAATCTCTTCACATAGGTGAACTAGGACGTGCGTCATGATGTTGAAGAAGGATGGTGGGAACACCAACTCGAAACCGACAAGACATTGCACCAAATCATTCTCTAACTTTGGTATGATTTCTGGATTGATTACCTTTTGAGAGATTGCATTGAGGAATGCACATAGCTTCACAATGGCTAATCGAACGTTATCCGGTAGAAGCCCCCTCAATGCAACCGGGAGCAGTTGCATCATAATCACGTGGCAGTCATGAGACTTTAGGTTCTGGAACTTTTTCTCTGCCATGTTTATTATTCCTTTTATATTCAACGAGAATCTAGACGGTACCCTAATACTGAGCAGGCATTCAAAGAAGATTTCCTTATCTTCCTTGGTAAGAGCGTAGCTGGCATGACCCGGATGTATGCCATCTTTTTCGTTCATACGTTGATGGTCCTCTCGTGCCTCAGGTGTATCTTTTGTCTTCCCATACACGCCCAAGAAGCCAAGCAGGGTCACGCAAAGATTCTTCGTCACGTGCATCACGTCGATTGCGGAACGGACCTCTAGGTCTTTCCAATAGGGCAGGTCCCAGAATATAGATTTCTTCTTCCACATGGGTGCGCGTCCGTGAGCGTCATTCGGAACAGGTTGTCCGCCAGGACCCTTTCCAAATACTACCTTCAAATCCTTGACCATATCATGTACATCAGCACCTGTACGGTGGCGAGGCTTCGTCCAGTGATCCGCCTCACCTTTGAAATGCTTGCCTTTCTTTCTTATGGGATGTCTGCTCGGAAGAAGTCGACGATGTCCCAGGTACACATTCCTCCTACAATTATCCAAATATATACTGTCGGTATCATCCAAACAGTGCGTGCATGCGCGATATCCCTTGTTTGTCTGTCCCGAAAGGTTACTAAGAGCAGGCCAATCATTGCTGGTCATGAACAGCAAAGCCTTTAGGTCAAATTCTTCCCCCATGTGCTCATCCCATGCACATACACCTGTTCCATTCCACAGCTGTAAGAGTTCTTCAACTAATGGCCTTAGGTACACATCAATGTCGTTGCCGGGTTGCTTAGGGCCTTGGATGAGCATTGGCATCATAATGAACTTCTGCTTCATGCACAACCAAGGAGGAAGGTTATACAAACATAGAGTCACATGCCAGGTGCTATGGTTGCTGCTCTGCGCCCTAAAAGGATTAATGCCATCTGCGCTTAGACCAAACCATACGTTCCTTGCGTCACCTGCAAACTCCTTCCCGTACTTTCTCTCGATTTTTCTCCACTGCGACCCGTCAGCGGGTACTCTCAACTTTCCGTCTTCCTTACGGTATTCTCTATGCTATCGCATCGCCTTGGCATGCTCTTTGTTTTGGAACAAACGTTTCAACAATGGTATTATAGGAGCATACCACATCACCTTGGCAGGAATCTTCTTCCTGTGGCACTCACCCTCGACATCACCAGGGTCATCGTGGCTGATCTTATCACTGCAAAAAAAAGACACATCCGTGACATTTTGGGCTGAACAATTTTTTTTCTGTCATACATATGACACTTCTATGACGATAATTGTGACAAAACCCAGTATCATCATAGATGTGGTGGGCTCCTACTTCTATGACAAAAAATCATGACAGAAGATGGGCTTTTCGTCCTGGGCGGGCCGGAGACGCAGCTGCATGACATTTTTGGGCCGTCCATGACGGAAAAAACCGTGGTAGAAGTGAGGGGGAGGAAAATTTCGAGGAGTTCCCGGTTACGGTGGTAGGTCGGGGGCCGAGCGATGCACGTTTCTCTCGTACACGTACGCGCGTGTGTGCGAGGCGTTGCCTCTAACTGAACCCGAGCGAGGCGTTGGGGTCTAACTGAACCCGAGCGATTGCACTGCAGGCTACGCATTACTGAACCCGAGCGATCGATTGATGGCTGTTAACTGAAACCGATCGAGCGATTCCTTCTCTACTGCTGCTAACTGAAGTCGATCGATGCTGCCTCTGGGATGAATAGTGAGCCTTGCGGGGGGGTTTGGATGAATAGTGAGCGGTGGTGTTGTCTCTGGATGAACAGGACCCCGTGGTGTGGTGGAGGGCTGGATGAACAGTAGACGGTGGAGGGGTTCCTGTGGAGGGGTGGTTGAACAGGACCCCGTGGTGTGGAGGGCTGGATGAACAGTAGATGGTGGATGCGTGGTTGAACAGTAGCCAGTGGAGTAGCGCGTGGTGGAGGCTGGATGAACAGGAGCCCGTGGAGGCTGGAGGAGGTCGACGGTAGTCCATGGAGGCTGGAGGAGGTCGACGGTGGAGATGAAAAGTATCTCATGGAGTCCCGTTTTGCGGTACGCCAGACCCCTCCCGATGAACAGGACCCCCATTTCGACCATAGGAGGTCCGTTTCGTCCGTTTTGCGGTACGCCACACCCCTCCCGATCAACAGGACCCCCGTTTCGACCGTAGGAGGTCCGTTTCCTCCATTTTTCAAAGTGCTAGTGATCGACTAGAGAGGGGGTGAATAGGCGATTTTTATGGAAGTCTTCAAAACATGGAAGTTTCGAAGACAAACAATAGAAATAAACCTATTACCATGCAGCGGAAGGTAGACTACACTAGGCAAACCATAGTCAAGTATTCAATGGAGTGAAAGCACAATGACTAATAGCAGCTAGGCAGTAAAGGTCAGGTAGGAAGATATTGTGAAGCCAATCAGAAAAAGCAGTCACTCAGTGAAGACAAAAGATAAAGCAATCATACAATGACTTCACAAGGACCAACAGTAAGTAAAGGGAAGGGAAGGATGAAACCAGTGACTCGTTGAAGACAATGATTTGTTGGACCAGTTCTAGTTGCTGCAACAACTGTACATCTGGTTAGGGAGGCTGAGATTCAACTCAGAAGACCTCATCTTCACCTTATTCCCCTTGAGCTAAGGACACCCAGTCCTCGCCCAATCACTCTGGTAAGTCTTCAAGGTAGACTTCCAAACCTTCATAGACTTCGTTCACCGGCAATCCACAATGACTCTTGGATGCTCAGAACGCGACGCCTAACCGGCTGGAGGATTCACAGTCCTCAAGTGTAATAAGTCTTCAAATCACATAGACAGGAAGACTTAAGTGATGCCTAACACTCTTTGGCTCTGGGTTTTTAGGGCTTTTATCCTCGCAAGGAATTCTCTCTCAAAGGCTTCGAGGTGGGTTGCTCTCAAACGACAAAAGCCGTGCACTAACTCTGAGCAGCCAACCGTTTATGGTTGTAGGGGGTGGGCTATTTATAGCCACTAGGCAACCCGACCTGATTTGTCCAAAATGACCCTTGGTCACTAAGGAACTGACACGTGTTCCAACGGTCAGATTTCAAACACACACGGCAAGTTTACTTGAGCTACAAGCAAAGCTGACTTATCCAACTCTGGACAAGATTTGCTCTCATAGTCTTCACTCGAAGACATAGGATTTTGGTTAAGCATCACTTAAGTCATTCTGACTAGTTCACTTGGACCCCACTTAACAGTATGGTGGTTCCTATGACTCAACAAAGAAGAAAAAGAATGACGAAACAACTAAGTCTTGGCGCTCCATAGTCTTCATGCGATGTCTTCTCTTGTCATAGTCTTCAATGTGAATGTCTTCACATACCACCTTTGACTTCAATGTCTTCTTACATTTTTAGGGGTCATCTCTGGTAGGAAAACCGAATCAATGAGGGACTTCTACCTGTGTTATCCTGCAATTCTCACAAACACATTAGTCCCTCAACCAGGTTTGTCGTCAATACTCCAAAACCAACTAGGGGTGACACTAGATGCACTTACAATCTCCCCCTTTTTGGTGATTGATGACAAACTGGTTGAAGTTTTCAACGGGGAATAAAATATGTGAAATTGTAAAGGATAGGTTATTGTCTTCATAAGTGGCAAAGGCTCCCCCTAAAGATGTGCATATAAGTAATTTGCTTTTGGTATGCAAATGCACATTGCAGGTTGTACTTGTGGAGATCCTCTTCAACTTATGATGACAATTCATCATGCATGAAAAGTATGTGAAGATAATGACATGCATAATGAAAAATGGACGTCTACAGAATGATCTAAGTGTGGAATTTATCGTCGCACATGCGGAATTTATCATCGCCTCACAGAAAAGCAAATAAGTAGCAGACGACCATCGAGTTTGAGTGTTACAACTCAAAGAACCAAATGTATCAAAACGCGAGAGTTGTAAACACTAGGCAAAATATAAAACCACTGCCCATATGGACCCGATTGAAGACTATCAAACTCATATGCTTCTCCCCCTTTTGTCAGTAAGGACCAAAAAGGTTTGAATACATAGAGAACCTACTCGTTCCCATGAGGAGTTGGTGAAGCAGCAGGGTCGTCGGAGTTGGTTGGCGGTGCAGATGAACTCGGTGCAGTGGTGATTCGCGCCGAAGGTGGTGAAGTAGCATCGTCTTCATCATCGATGACACGTGCATTCACTGTTGTAGCAAAGGAGGAGAACTCAGAGTCTTCAATAGATGGAGTACGCCGCAGCAAGGTCCTTCTTGGAGGTGTTGAGTCAAACTTGAAGCGTTCAGAGAAACCATCCTCTTGAAGATCATCTTCAGAACACATAAGCGTGAGCCCTTTCCATGTACGCCGACAAGTTTCATGGGCGACAAAGGCATTCTTGGTGGCAAGGTTGCGAATCCTGTTTATGTCCACCAAGAGGCTTTGCATTTGGCGCTTTAGCCAGTCATGATGCTTATCCTATTTCTGATGAAGGGCAACCAAAAGCTCTCGGTCATTGAGAACACGGGATCGCTTCTTGGGCCGTTGTGCAATGGTGCTTTCAGTGGCTTCAGTGAGGGCACGATGAGGTGCACGGGTAGTACCAGCCAGAGGATAAACACGAGTGACTGCTGGGTCGCCTTCAATGTGTTGAGAGAAACTTTGCTTATCAGCATTCTGAAGACTAAGGGGCTCCTTGGCAGGCTCTGGATAGATGGCTTCAACTGACATGTCGACGTCAGGCACAAAAATCCGATGATTGCGAGCAGAGGGCTGATAGGTGATAGCTGAGTGTAGTTTGATCAGACGCATAATCCATGGGGCATAAAACTTCAAGCCAAAGAGATCAGATCCGGATGTAGCAAGTTGGCGGATGAAGAAGTCTTGTGCATTGAAGCTTTTGCCGTGAAGAATATGGAAGACCAAAGTCTTCATTGCACCTTCCTGCTTTGCGTGTGGAGAATGTCCTTTGATGGGCCAGAGAGTTCGCCTTATGATGTGATAGATAGTGTGTGGCAGATACTCAAGGTCTTCAACAAAGAACTCTTAGGATATTCAGCATCTGGAGGCAAAGGCTTCATCATGCTAAGCATCTGACTCATGTTGGGTTCAAGCTTGTGAAAAATGCTTTCCATAGCAGCACTGTGAAGCTGACAACCAGGTTCATAAAGATCTCCTGGAGTGGGCAGGCCAGTGAGCTCAATGATATCAAAGGCTTTGGCTTCGTGATGAACATTGCCTGTCATCCACTCAAGGACCCAAGTCTTAGGATCCCTGTTGTAGCCACGAATATGAAGAGTGGCATAGAATTGGAGCAGCAATTCTTCATTCCAGTGCTCCTTGTCAGTGACGAACTGCAACAAACTAGATTCTCGGAAGCAATCCAGCGCTTCTTCCAAACAGGGCAGACCAGTTATGGCTTCAGTGTCAAGACGCATATGGGAAAAATGCAACCTTGATTGTACAAGATGCATGAGTAATAACTGCGCAACTGATAGCTCCAGAACCGATCAGAAGATATTCTTGCCTTTGAGTAGGGGTTCTTGGCGCTATTAAAGAAGGTGTTGTGTGCTTTGAAGCCATTGATATTGAACGATCCGGGTGCAGATGCAGTGCCTGGAAACCTAGGCAGCATTTGTATTGACTTGTGAACCTGAGGCCTGTGCTCGACGTGATAGTCAAATTGGGGACCAGCAGTAGGCGGAGGAGGCAGAATGGGCCATCGAACCATAACTGGCTAACCATGATCAAATGCCAGCTCCATTGTGTGAGGTCTTGGAGGGGGAACAGGGGCATTGGCATTGTCTTCATGGGCTTTAGGGGCCACATGTGCTTCAGGTACTTGGACCTCAGGTGCTGCAGCATTGACTTCAGGTGTTGCAGCATTGACTTCTGGTGCCTCATTGGCTTCTGGCGCCGTACTGGCTTCGGCAATGACAACGTCATTGGCGTCAGCGACGATATTGGTGGCCGCCTCAAGGTTGTTGACCTCCACTTCAGAAGCTGGAGGGTCGGTCACGTTCTCCTCGAGAACAACATCTTGGTGAGACGGGGGTGTAGCAACTCGTGGGGCTTCTTCTTCATCGACTGATGCAGCCGGAACATCTTCAGCCATTTTGGCTTCAGACTCAGACACGTGCATTGTAGGAGTGACTTGGGGCCTTGGTCCTTTGTGAAGCCTACGTAATGCGGGCGACGCTTGTGGAGATGGAGTGTGCTGGGCCACAAAGTCATCATCATCTTGCACTGTTGGGGTAGTTTGCGGTGGGGGAGAGCTTGGAGTGTCTTGTCTCTGTGGGTGATCAGCCCACGATGCATCCTGAGCAGTTGGGGTCAGAGGACGACCAATGATGATGAGTTCACTGTGCGTGAGCACAGGCGATGATACCAGTTGGTGCTCGATCCAAGGAAGGACTTCATCATCTTCAACATTGTCATGGTGACCAATGTCTTCAGCAGCGGTGGGGTCAACTATTGGAATGTCTTCAGGAGCCTCTGTGGAAGCAGGCTCATGAATTACCATCTGTCGTTCTTGATGCGAAGAGGCAGGACGAGCAACCGACATGGGCTCAACAATAAGGGGCTCTATGGGAGCAGCCCGATCTTTCTTCGTTTTGCACTTCTTCTTGGAGGGAGCGACATCAGAAGCTTCAGCATGTTTCCTCTTTCTGGCTTCAGCCTCGGCAGCCCTTGTCTTCTTTAATTCTGAAGCCACTGTGGGGACCTTAGGCTTCGAGCCTGTCATACTGGCTGGGAAGAAAATGGGATGTGCTTCCTGCCTTGTTGCTTCAGGTTTGGCCACAGCTAGCTTCTTCTTCTTCGTTGCAGCCATCCTGGGATCATTGCCGGGACGCCCAAGAGCCTTGCGCTTTTCAGCTTCATTGTAGGCTTGCACACACTTGTCAGCCAGACTCTTCATGCGCTCACGAGAACCTTTAGCTTCTTCGCGTTTCTTGAGAAAGGCTTCCTTGAGCTCATGCAGCATAGTCTTGAAGTTCTTGACATCTTGCACACTGAGCTTTGCCATGTGCTGCTTGAACTGAGCTTTCTCATAGTCGATCTTTTGCTTCAGTTCAACGATGCGCTGAGCTAGAGCTAGCTCAGAATCAATGGCGCCAGTGAAAGCGACGCTGAGGCCAATTGGACGTTGCAGATCATCAAAGCTGAGATTGGGGGTTTCAAACCACTCATCAACGAAGTTGTGAAGGATTGCTACATCAAAGAGAGGAAAATCATTGAACATTTCTGCTTCTTCTTTGCTCTTGATCAGTTGCTCAAGAGTATCATCTGCAAGATCTTCATCGCTGGACAGATCAATGGCGTCGTTGCGCAGAATAGCAGCAGCAGTCAGTTCTTGGTTGGTGTATTGCAAGGGCATCTTTGCTCTCTAGGGCATGGAGATGCGTGACAAATCTTCAGACTGCACACTGTGTTCAGGAGGTGCAGTGGCCAGAGGCTTCGCCTGTAAGACCTTTGGTGCAGGAGCAGGCTTTGAAGCTTTAGGCTTCTTCAGTTTCTTTGGCTTCGGCGGTGTAGGCGCTTCATCAGATTCAGCGTCATCTGCAGGCTCATCCACGACTGTCCCTTGAACCATGATATGAGTGATGAGACCTTCCAGGTTGTAGAAGGGCCCAACAAGATTGGGTTCAGCTTCGCGTGTGCTATCAGCATGAGGAGCAAAGGGGCCTGGATTGAAGTCTAAGCCTCGTGACTTCTTGTTCTCTTTGTCCGAGTTCCTGGCAAACTGAAGGTTGCGCTTGAACATATTATCATCGCGGCACCACAGTAATGAAGATGGGTCTGCATCCGCAGGCTGCGGTCCATGGACCATGCAAGGATAGAAGCCTTGTTCAATGGCTTCAGCTCTGGACTTGGGTTGAAGATTTCTGTATAGAATGTCTCCCCATGGTCGTTTAATGGCATTCTTCTCAGCATACTCCTGGGTCACGAACCTGTACTTGAACCACTGTTCTGCCCAATATCTTCGAATCCATTGGATTTGAGTTTTTCGCTGATTGTAGTCCTCCTCTGGATCTGTCTTGTACAACTCATAGAGGTCAGGAGGCAAATCTCTTGAGGTGTTGCCACGATGCTGTCTGCCACCCTTTCTTGTAGGTTTCTCTAGTTCCATGAAGTTCAAACTGAATGGCCTCAACACGTTCAAAGGTTTCAAAGGCTTCCGCTTGCTGGTCAAACAGGAACTGGCTTCGGGAGAATTTATATGATGCTGTAAGAATTCTGCAAATGAATGCGGACTATGAGAACGAAGGGATTCTCCCACGGACATGTACCTGTGAAAGCATTAAGGTGCGAGGGAAGGGGAAGAGGTCATATGCATTCTCAGAAGATTTTGAAGATAAATTAGTTTAGAAGACATTGACCTCATAGTGCGAAGACATTCACTCATAGATAGAGAGTTGGTTCTAGATTTGTACGAATCCACGAATAAGTACAAGTGAGGAATCTAACTACTTTGTGAAGCATAAGTGAACATATTAGGCATATTACGAGATGCAGTATGAAATAGATCCAACTTGTGTGAATAGAAACTTCTAGTGGTAGAAAGTGATGAATCTATAGGATCGAAGGGGCCGTAAAAAGGAAGTTTTATTTACCACACGAAGAACTGCTAGACAGAGTGGGAGAGGAGGCCGAGCAGTTCGATCGTCTGTGCCCTAACTTGGCGACGGAGGACACCTACGGCGACAGCGGAGAAGACGATGTCCGCGGCCGGCGTGAAAACGACGTCGGTGAGGTCGCGGCAGCTAAGCGCTTCGTCGCCGGCGTCGTCGAGGGCTAGCGGTGGCGCTAGGGTTTGTGCGAGAGTGGAAGAAAGGATAATGACTGTGGTGAGGCGTG
Organism: Triticum aestivum; assembly: GCF_018294505.1. Classification (NCBI taxonomy): domain Eukaryota; kingdom Viridiplantae; phylum Streptophyta; class Magnoliopsida; order Poales; family Poaceae; genus Triticum; species Triticum aestivum. The sequence continues at coordinate 455,306,339 of NC_057803.1, forward strand.
TATTTATAGGGACAGGGACGACACAGTGTTATTACACAGGTGCCCCTGGCGATTCACATCTGAAGGACACGTGGCCATCATGCAACATATCGGAGGTTGTTCCACGTTCCCACGCACGCCTGGATTGTCGGGTGGTCGTTCCCACTTCTCTGGGTTTCAGGTGAAGGAATTAGCATTGAAAACAGACTTAATGTTTGTCTTTGTATCTTCTGCTGACTAGGACGCAGAGAAGACATTCGACAGTTTCAATAGAATGCATATGATTTGGACAGATAGAGTTTGAGATAGAAAGCATAGAGAGATTAGGGTCCGATCACATTCACTTAGTTCAAAAGATTCAACAAGGAAGACATAGCTATAAGTGAATGTTGTAGAGGACAGAACACTAGTATGTATATATCAGAAGACAACCAAGTCAACATAGTGAAGATAATCATGAAGACAAGTTGAAAATGAAGACAAACAAAATGTGAAGACATAGCAAATGTAACGCCATGGGTAAAATACTTCAAACAGAAGAATTTGGTGGTGGCGTTACCCACCGTATAAGAAGTATTAGACCCAGACACGGTGCACAATTATTGTGGCGCTCCAGAGTCAAATTCCACGTTAATGTATTCACACTCAGAATGTAAGTCTTCATTGATTGAAGATATACTTTACTTCGTGTGTTGCACATCTAAGTCATCAACATGCATAAGTGTTAGGATGTGTGCCTGATCACAGGACATTTGAGGATTCCAAGATATTTAGCTCACACCGTAACTTGCAAAACCTCTTCTCATCCAAGGGCTTGGTGAAGATATCTGCCAATTGCTCTTCAGTGTTGACGTGTATGATATCAATATCTTCCTTCACAACATGATCTCTGAGAAAGTGATGACGAATTTCAATGTGCTTTGTCTTCGAGTGCTGAACTGGGTTGTTGGCAATCTTGATGGCGCTTTCGTTGTCGCAGTAGAGTGGTACTTGCTTCAGGTGAATGCCATAGTCTTTGAGTGTTTGCTTCATCCATAGAAGCTGAGCGCAGCAAGATCCAGCAGCAATGTATTCAGATTCAGCAGTGGAGAGAGATACACAGTTCTGCTTCTTTGAAGACCAACATACAAGTGATCGTCCCAGAAAATGACATGTGCCTGATGTAGACTTGCGATCCACCTTGTCACCAGCATAATCAGCATCCGAGAATCCAACTAGATCAAACTCTGAGCCCTTTGGATACCATAATCCTAGTGTTGGGGTGTGAGCCAAATATCTGAGAATTCGCTTCACAGCTAAGTGATGCGATTCCTTTGGTGCCGCTTGGAACCGGGCACACATGCAAACACTAAGCATGATATCTGGCCTAGATGCACATAAATAAAGTAAGGAACCAATCATGGAGCGGTATACCTTTTGATCGAACTCTTTACCATTGTCGTCGGGACCCAGATGATGTTTGGCTGGCATTGGCGTCGTGTAGCCTTTGCAATCTTGCATTCCAAATTTCTTCAGGCAATCTTTGAGGTATTTCTCTTGAGATATAAAGATGCCGTTGCGTTGCTGACGTATTTGAAGACCAAGGAAGAACTTCAGCTCACCCATCATGGACATCTGATATTGCTCTTGCATCATATATCCAAACTCGTCAGTGTATTTCTGATTGGTGCAGCCGAAGATAATGTCATCCACATATATTTGGCACACAAACAGTTCACCATCATATGTCTTCGTGAAGAGAGTGGGGTCGAGGGAACCAGGTTTGAAGCCTTTGCTCTTCAGGAAGTCTTTGAGTGTGTCATACCAAGCCCTAGGGGCTTGTTTGAGGCCATACAGTGCCTTGTTGAGCTTGTACACCATATCAGGATGTTTTGGATCTTCAAAGCCAGGCGGTTGTGCAACATACACTTCTTCGTCAATCTTGCCATTGAGAAAAGCGCTCTTCACATCCATTTGATGCAGAAGAATGTTATGATGATTTGCATAGGCCAGCAGTATGCGTATGGCTTCAAGTCTAGCCACAGGAGCAAATGTCTCATCGAAGTCAATCCCTTCAACTTGAGTATATCCTTGAGCAACGAGACGAGCTTTGTTTCTGACAACTTGACCATGCTCATCTTGCTTGTTGCGATATATCCATTTGGTGCCTATTATATTGTGCTTGCGAGGATCAGGACGCTTAACCAGTTCCCATACATTATTCAGCTCAAACTGTTGAAGCTCTTCTTGCATAGCTTGAATCCATTCAGGTTCCATGAAGGCTTCATCAACTTTCTTGGGTTCAGATATTGAGACAAATGCGAAGTGCCCACAGAAATTTGCTAGCTGTGTTGCCCTTGAACGAGTGAGTGGACCTGGTGCATTGATGCTATCAATTATTCTCTCAATCTGTACTTCATTTGCAACACGAGGATGTACAGGACGAAGATTTTGCTCTTGCTGATCATTGTCATCGTTAGAAGGATTGTCTTCAGGCTGAGCATTGTCTTCAGGTTGATCATTGTCTTCAGGTTGATCAGGTGCGGAGATGATAAGTTCCTCTTCAGGCTGAGCTTCAGAAGGTATGATTTCTCCAGTTCCCATAAGTTTGATTGATTCACTGGATGGAACTTCATCTAGCACATTTGGCAGGTGCTCTCTTTGCGAGCCGTTAGTCTCATCGAACCGCACATCCACAGTTTCAACCACTTTATAGTGAAAGAGGTTGAAGACTCTGTAGGAGTGCGAATCCTTTCCATATCCAAGCATAAAACCTTCATGTGCTTTTGGTGCAAATTTTGAAGTGTGATGTGGATCCTTGATCCAGCACCTGGCACCAAATACTCTGAAGTAACTGACATTTGGCTTCTTGCCAGTAAGGAGCTCATAGGATGTCTTGTTCAGAAGCTTGTGAAGATAAACACGGTTGATGATATGGCATGCAGTATCAATGGCTTCAGGCCAGAATTTTCTTGGAGTCTTGTATTCATCAAGCATCGTCCGAGCCATCTCAATAAGTGTTCTGTTCTTGCGTTCGACGACGCCATTCTGCTGTGGCGTGTACGGAGCTGAGAATTCATGTGTGATGCCCAAAGTATCAAGATATGTATCTAGGCCAGTGTTCTTGAATTCAGTGCCATTGTCACTTCTGATGTGCTTTATCTTGACGCCATAGTTGTTCATTGCTCGATTGGCGAAGCGTCTGAAGACATCCTGCACTTCAGTCTTGTAGAGGATTATATGCACCCAAGTATATCTTGAATAATCATCAACAATGACAAAGCCATAGAGACAAGCAGTAGTAGTAAGAGTTGAGTAATGAGTGGGACCGAAAAGATCCATGTGGAGCAGTTCGAAGGGTTGAGTCATTGTCATGATTGTCTTCGAGAGATGCTTGGCCCTCGTCATCTTTCCTGCTTCACAGGCACCGCATAAGTGATCCTTCTTGAACTTGACGCCCTCGATGCCTATGACATGCTTCTTTCTTGCAAGAGTGTGCAAGTTCCTCATGCCAGCATGCCCTAGCCTCCGATGCCAGAGCCAACATTCTGAAGCTTTTGCTAGAAGACATACGGCAAGTTGTGGTCCTGCTGAGAAATCTACCACGTACAAATCATCTTTCTGATACCCTTCAAACACTAGAGACTTGTCAGATTCCATTAGAACAAGGCAATGATATTTTCCAAACATCACAATCATGTTTAAATCGCAAAGCATTGAGACAGACATTAAGTTGAAACCAAGGGATTCAACAAGCATGACTTTATCCATGTGTTGATCCTTTGAGATTGCAACTCTACCTAGACCCAATACCTTACTTTTACCAGTGTCAGCAAATGTGATGTGACTTTTGTCAGATGGACGTAAGGTTGAGTCCATAAGAAGGCTTCGCTTGCCAGTCATGTGATTGGTACACCCACTATCAATAATCCATTCTGAAGCAGCTGGTGTCGTACCCTACAGTGCAGTTAGGGGGATAGGCTTCACGAAGAGAATTGTGAAGCAAAAACATTTGACGAGCCAGTGGATTATGAAAGCTTAGATCGAGATTAGGACTGATAGGGCAAGTAGCAAGCGACTCAGGAACAAAGTACATAATAAGACCATTTGGGCATTTGATCTTGCGCCCTACAAGATGTTTAAGGTCCCCAGCAATAGCTTCAGACGATTTTGGTTTTCGGCTGGAGACCTTTCCCTGCAAAAGAGAGTTAAGCTTTCTTAGCCACCCACATCTTCAAGGGTGGCTTCGAAGCAATGAGTCTAAGTGCAGCATCTGAGAACTTTGGCTTTGGAGCCCTAGCAAAAAGTCTTGCAGGTGGACAATAGTACTCATAAGAATAAGCAGAATAGTTCTTGGTCTTATGAACATGGCGGTTTGATGAAACGCGCTCATATTCACAGGCCTGAGTATGGCTTCCCTGCAAAACATTTGCGTTAGTGCGACTCAGGTGAGTCCTCTGTCTATATGAAGCCTTTGGACCGTATGAAGCCTGTGGTCTGGGGTTTGTCTTCTTCACTTGTGGTGTCATGACGACATTCACAGGAAGATTCTCCAAACACCTTTTCGGCACCCAGACCTTCTTCATAGGCGGCCCATTCCTGCAGTTAGTACCAATATACCTGGCAAACACTTCACCATTCTGATTCTTAAACAGTTTATAGTTTGCATCAAAGGATTCATCAATAACAATGGGATTAGCACAAGTGAAGCCAGATAGGGTGGATGGGTCCACTGAAGGTCCCTTTGCAGCAACCCATGTGGTTTTGGGGTACTGCTCAGGTTTCCAGTAAGAGCCATCAGCATTCATTTTCCTTTCGAACCCAACACCCTCTTTCCTAGGGTTTCGGTTCAGGATCTGCCTTTTGAGGACATCACATAGTGTCTGATGCCCTTTGAGACTTTTGAACATCCCTGTTTCAAGCAATGTTTTCAACCTAGCATTCTCATTAGCAATAGCAGTGGCATCCTCAGCAGAGGGGTTAGTTGGCACATCAGCAGTTGAAGATATTGCAATAGTAGCAGCAGTAGAACAACCAGCAACAGAAGTAGCGTTGTCACGCTCAATACATTTAAGACATGGTGGTTCAAATCCTTCCTGAGCGGAACTGATCTGTTTGGCACGAAGTGACTCGTTTTCCTTTTGAAGATCTTCATGAGCCGCTCTCAATTTCTCAAGATCTTGCTTCCTTTGAAGATAATCATAGGAAAGCTTTTCATGAGTTGTTGAGAGCGTTTCATGACGACTTTCAAGTTCCTCATACTTAACATGAAGATTTTTTATGTCTTCAATTAAGGACTGAGATCGAGTCATTTCAGCATCTAACAGGTCATCGCTTTTGTCTAACAGTTTTTGAATATGTTCCATAGCTTTTTGTTGTTCAGTTGCAATTTTAGCAAGTGTTTTGTAGCTGGGTTTGGAACCAAAATCAGAGTCATCTTCACTAGATGTTTGATAGTGAGTAGTGCACGTGTTTACCTTGGCACCGCGTGCCATGAAACAGTAGGTAGGAGCGGAGTAGTCCTTGTCATTTGCATTGGTGTCGGTGACGGAGTCATTGTCTTCAGTGTTGAAGATGGACTTGGCAACGTATGCTGTAGCCAGACTCACAACGCAAGAATCAGACTCCTCCTCAGACTCCACCTCCGCCTCCTTAGAAGCGGACTACTCCTCTGAATCCATTTCCTTGCCAACAAACGCACGTGCCTTGCCAGATGAGCTCTTCTTGTGTGATGAAGACTTTGAGGAGGACTTGGAAGAATACTTTGAGTATTTCTTCTTCTTCTTGTCATCAGAATCATTCTCCTTGCTCTTCTTTTTCTTCTTGTTCTCATTGTCCCACTGCGGACACTCAGAGATGTAGTGGCCAGGTTTCTTGCACTTGTGGCATGTTCTCTTCTTGTAGTCATGAGCAAAAGCTTCATCATTCCTTGAGCTTGATCGTGAGGACTTTCTGAAGCCTTTCTTCTTGGTGAATTTCTGGAACTTCTTCACAAGCATAGCAAGCTCCTTTCCAATGTCTTCAGGATCATCAGAACTGCTGTCAGACTCTTCTTCAGATGAGGAGACAACTTTTGCCTTCAAGGCACGAGTTCGCCCATAGTTGGGACCGTAGATATCTCTTTTCTCAGAAAGCTGAAACTCGTGTGTGTTGAGCCTCTCAAGTATGTCAGACGGATCGAGTGTCTTGAAGTCAGGACGTTCTTGAATCATCGGGGCTAGGGTGTCAAACAAGCTGTCAAGTGATCTCAGGAGTGTCTTGACGACTTCATTCTTGGTGATCTCAGTAGCGCCGAGGGCTTGAAGCTTATTTGTGATGTCAGTGAGTCGATCGAACGTGAGCTGGACATTCTCATTGTCATTTCTCTTGAAGCGGTTGAAGAGGTTGCGAAGGACACTGATTCTCTGATCTCTCTGGGTTGAGACGCCTTCGTTGACCTTGGAGAGCCAGTTCCAGACTAGCTTAGATGTTTCCAAAGCACTCACGTGGCCATACTGTCCTTTGGTCAGATGACCACAGATGATGTTCTTGGCAGTGGAGTCTAGTTGAATGAATTTCTTGACATCAGCAGCGGTGACACCTTCACCACCCTTGGGAACGCCATTCTTGATGACATACCATAGGTCGACATCAATGGCTTCAAGATGCATGCGCATCTTATTCTTCCAGTAGGGATATTCAGTTCCATCGAAGATTGGGCACGCAGCGGAGACTTTGATTATCCCTGTAGTCGACATAGCTAAAACTCCAGGTGGTTAAACCGAATCACACAGAACAAGGGAGTACCTTGCTCCGATACCAATTGAAAGTGCTAGTGATCGACTAGAGGGGGGTGAATAGGCGATTTTTATGAAAGTCTTCAAAACATGGAAGTTTCAAAGACAAACGATAGAAATAAACCTATTACCATGCAGCGGAAGGTAGACTACACTAGGCAAACCATGGTCAAGTATTCAATGGAGTGAAAGCACAATGACTAATAGCAGCTAGGCAGTAAAGATCAGGTAGGAAGATATTGTGAAGTCAATCAGAACAAGCAGTCACTCAGTGAAGATAAAAGATAAAGCAATCATACAATGACTTCACAAGGACCAACAGTAAGAAAAGGGAAGGGAAGATGAAACCAGTGACTCGTTGAAGACAATGATTTGTTGGAAAAGTTCCAGTTGTTGTCACAACTGTACGTCTGGTTAGGGAGGCTGAGATTCAACTCAGAAGACCTCGTCTTCACCTTATTCCCCTTGAGCTAAGGACACCCAGTCCTCGCCCAATCACTCTGGTAACTCTTCAAGGTAGACTTCCAAACCTTCACAGACTTCGTTCACCAGCGATCCACAATGCCTCTTGGATGCTCAGAACGTGACACCTAACTGGCTGGAGGATTCATAGTCCTCAAGTGTAATAAGTCTTCAGATCACACAGACAGGAAGACTTAAGTGATGCCTAACACTCTTTGGCTCTGGGTGTTTAGGGCTTTTATCCTCGCAAGGAATTCTCTCTCAAAGGCTTCGAGGTGGGTTGCTCTCAAACGACAAAAGCAGTGCACTAACTCTGAGCAGCCAACCATTTATGGTTGTAGGGGGTGGGCTATTTATAGCCACTAGGCAACCCAACCTGATTTGTCCGAAATGACCCTCAGTCACTAAGGAACTGACACGTGTTCCAACGGTCAGATTTCAAACACACATGGCAACTTTACTTGAGCTACAAGCAAAGCTGACTTATCCAACTCTGGACAAGATTTGCTCTCATAGTCTTCACTCGAAGACATAGGATTTTGGTTAAGCATCACTTAAGTCATTCTAACTGGATCACTTGTGTCAGATTTCGGGTTCCGGCAGACCCTTAAGGTTCGAACTCTAGGGTGCGCATGGAGATTACGCCTTCTACCTCTCCGTCTCGCAAAGATCTATACTACTGAAAGAACTGCACAAGAGACACATGGTTTATACCGGTTTGGGCCACCGTTGCGGTGTAATACCCTACTCCAGTGTGTGGTGGGTGGATTGCCTCTTGGGGATGATGATGATGAACAATACAAGGAAGAACAGCCTCGCGAGGGTCTGCTCTTGGCTGGGGCGATGAACTGTTAGGAGGAGTTCAGTCACCCTTTTCTTTCTCTCTCTCTAACCGCCACTAATTCTCACTCACTCTCACTCACCGCCTCCCCTGTTATGTGGGTGGCTGGTCCTATTTATAGAGGCCCTGGTCCTCTTCCCAAATATCGAGCGGGAAGGGAGCCAACAATGGCGGGCTAATTTGAAGGGGGGCAGCAAGTATCAGCTATCCTGACAAAAGTAGTCTTCGCCTGCGCAAAGCTCTAGTGATGACGTTGTCTTGGGCTCCATAGTGACCTCCATCCCGTAGTCCTCCTGGTCTTGGTCTCGTTGCACCGAAATGGCAACCTTTGCCTGATGCCTCGGTACTCTACGGTTGCACTTGCTCCCTTTGCACCAAAGAGGAAAAAGAGGACGCTGCGCGGGCTGGCACCCGCCTGGCGCCCTGAGTCGTCATGGCTTGCGTCACGGGCTCCTCGTGAGGTACCCCGCCTTGATTTCTCCGCCTCCTCGTGAGCCAGCCTGATGAGGCCGCGCCTGAGGAAGCTCGACGTCGTATGCCCCGCGAGGCTTGGCCCCTCGCGAGGGTCTTGAGTCTTGTGTTGATGAAGATGGGCCGTGCTGGGCCCCCTTTGAGCCACGCCGCAGGCCGCAAGCAGGCAGTCTGGGGACCCCCGTTCCCAAAACGCCGACAGTAGCCCCCGGGCCCAAGGCACGCCCGGACTTGGCCGTGCTGAGAGGCAAAGGGTAAGGGCGAAGCGCCGCGGGCCCTAATAACCTGCGGCCTTGGGCGCCGCGTGGCGGTTGATTGGACGTGGGCGTCTCCGCTTCCCCACGACACCTTGGTGACCGCGCGGGTTGGACAAGTCCCTGCATGCAAATCCTGTCATGATTACCTGCGATCGTGGAGGCCGGTGGTTGGCCTTCGCCGGCTATAAGTACGGAACTGCGCGTGCCCTTCCAGTCCATCCCTCCTTGCTTCTCCTTCTTCCCGATCCTTGCTCCGTCTTGCCGCGATGGCTCCGATTCACCGGTTCTCTGCAGCGGAGAAGGGAAAGGCCCCTCGAGAGGGACCAGACCCGCTCCCGCCGAAGAAACGGCTCGCTCTTCGCGGCCGGGACGAGGAGGACCGTCAGGTGGTGTCGAGGCCTTGGTGCGAGCGGCCTCCATCGGGGTTCCCGCTTCCCTTGTATGCCCATGTCGATGGCCTCGAAGGGGTCGATGCCGATCCCCGCGGTCAGCGCCATCGTCGGCGCCGACGGGTCACGAAGGTGTGGGTTGTTCCTCCTAGGGTCCATGCCGAGGGCTCCTCCCAAGAGTTCATGCTCCATGTCGCCATTCCTCTCCAGTCTTGGATCCGCCGGCCTCCCTTCTTCGCCTCCATCATCCCGCGGGGGGAGCCCCTGGAGCTCTGGCTGCAGCACGTCGGCTGCAGCACCCTCGCGACCGAGGTAGAGGTCGCGGTCGTTGCCCCAGGCGAGGTCTACATGACTCGTGGCTGGAGAGAGATCACTCGGGTTTGCAGGGTAAGGGGCGTCTTCGCGGTCCACTTGGAGTACGATGGCGCTTCGGTGATGTTCTTCAAGGTCTTCGACGCGAACGGGCGCCGGCTGGAGTGTTGCCTCGGGAGAGGTGGCCAGGACCTCGCCATGGTGAGGGCTAGGCCCGTCGACCGCTCCCTTGGTGGCTCTGCAGGCGACGAAGGCGCCGGAGGATCCAGCGACTCCAGCGAGATCTTCGCGACTCCGGATACGAGTGACGACAGCTACGAGCCCACGAGCCGGCGCCGCTCCTGGAGCAGGGCGGGCTTGTCTGGCCGTTGCCGACTCTGATCTGGATGGGGTTGGCCCGGCGCTTGACGGCCCACTGTTGATGATGGCATCTTTTGCAGGAGTGTGTGTAGTTAGCATCCCTTAGGATCCGTTCCCTGTGAGGAATCTAAATGCGCCCCATGGGGGCTTGTAAGGTGCCTGTAATCCTGTTTGTTAGTACATAACCCTTGCTGTAGAGCTGTGCGAGTTGCTGATTCCGTCTTAGCTCAGTTCTCCCTTTTGAACCTCGCGAGGGCTTGGTGCTCTGCGTCGACAGGTCCCAATCCCAAGGCGGCGTCAGCCGTGGCTGGTATGCCAGGTCGCGATGCCGTGGTCAAGGCCAGGAGGTGAGCGACCTGGGGTCCGGTAAGAGCCCCTGAGTCGCGATGCTCAGGAGGTCCCCTTTGGCGCCCAAGCAGCCGTCGCTCGGCGAGAAAGGAGAGCGGTGTTGCTGACACGGAATTGCATTAGGTGCGGGGGTAGTGCTACGATAGCCGGTGCTTTCGGGTGGTGACTTATCTCGAGAGTCGGGGACTATTCCTGGTGTGTCATCGGGTCCGCGCGTCGGCAGGAGCGGAATCGCTCAGCGAGGTCCTCGCGCGCCCCTTCTCCCTCGCCTTTGCTCCCCTTTCTGCTCTACATCCTCGGGTCCCGGCCCTCGAGCTAGTCTCAGCCGTCGCTGGTATGCCAGGTCACGATGCCGTGGTCAAGGCCAGAGGGTGAGGGCTGGAGAGCCAGTAGGAGCCCTGAGTCGTGATGCTCAGGCACCCCCCCTTTAACGTGCAAGCGGTTCGCGCGGACGAGAGTGAAAGGAACGCCGCGAGGGCCTTGCCTGGCGCAACTCCCTTAGGGGGTCCTGTAAACTCATCATAGAAGGAAGAAGAGGTTGCCATGTCAAATATCAGTCTGCCGTTAGTTGCTTCCGAGGGGAGGCGAGGCACTGGAGGATTGACGAGGTGGCGCCATGCGGGGCTGCCGCGGCCAGATCTCAGCCATTCAGGTTTGTCGGCGTTGTAGGGACGGACCCATGCGCAAGCGTCGTGCCGTTATGGGAGCAATTCCGTCAGTTGGCGTCGGTTGAGCAGGCAACTAGATCAAACACGTTAGCCGCGAAGGAGGTGATTCATTCAAATAGACGCTGGGAAGGTAGACATCGCTGGGTCGGGCCTGAGCGACATGGGGATGATGCAGCCCGAGGAGTGCCCCCAACAAAGCAAGCTAACGACATGAAATAAAATGGATACATACCGCAGGGACGGACCCACGCATCCTGGGAACGATGCAGCCCTGGGAGGGGGCTCCCAGCTAGAAATGAACCTTGTAAGATGTCACCTGAAGGTGTCGAGGGTGAAGGGGTGTTGGTGCGGCAGACTCGATGGGCTGCGGAAGCCGATCCTCACGAGCCCCCAGGCGCAGGGGCCTCGGGAGGCTCCAGAGGCACTGGTAGCTCTTCGCGAATCATCTCCATCTCCGCCAAGGCTGCGGAACGCCTGTCTTCTTGAGCCTCCATGATTCCCCTCATGAGGCGCTGGTACGTAGCAACCGCGCTCGGCAAGCCGTAAGGCATGCGAACGTAGCCGTGGGGCGGACCCCCATAGCGCCCCACTCGCGAGGGCCAGAGGCGCTCCATCGTAGCGACTTGGTTGAGCCCTGGTACGTCGATGCAGACGTGCAACCCACCATCCTCGCCTGGATGGGGAGCCACAGCCGGTAGACGGCGGCAACCCCTCATGATTCTTGATTCCTGTAGTTCTTGAATGGCCTTGTTGACGAACTCCTGCAGGTCTGACCTTCCTTGCCTTGCTCCTTCTTGCGGGAAATGTGCTTCGTAACACGCCTCCATGTGGTGCCCAAGCGCCTCCCTCGTGACCCTGGCCAGGTCGGTGGCCCTCCTGGGGAGAGCCCCCGAGCCCTGCCTAAGGAGGGCGCCGGGCGCGCTTTCCTATGCGATGGAAGGAGGTTCCCCTGGGCAGATGCGGGCCCTGAGGGGCCCGCCTCCCGAGGGGCCGGTCTGGACGATGTCTTCTTCTTCTTGGGGGTGGTCTCGGGAAGCCTCCTACTTCCGCGATCCGGGTCTTCCAGTGACGCGGCCTGAAAGGCTCGCTCCAGGGAACACACTGCATCCTTCTCTTCACAAGGCACCGTGATGACTCTGCCACTTCCTGGCATCTTGAGGACGTTGTAGCCATGGTGAGTTATGGCCATGAACTTGGCCAGCGCTGGGTACCCGAGGATGGCGTTGTACGGCATGCGGATGTGGGCGACGTCGAAGTCGATGAGCTCGGTGCGGTAGTTGTTGCGTGCCCCGAAGGTGACAGGGAGGCGGACCTGCCCAATCGGGGCCGTGGAGCCGTCGGTGACTCCGGAGAAGGGCTTGGTTGGCTGAAGCTGGTCGTAGGGCACTTGGAGATTGTTGAACGTTTCCACGGACAGGACGTTGAGGGTCCTGGTGACCAGTACATTGCTGATGACTAGGGAGCAAAGCATCGGGAGGACTCCGGCTGTGGCCGCACACTTGAGTTGATCCGCTGAGCTGAATGTGATGGCGCATGCCGACCACCTGAGAGGGCGCGTTGCTTCAAGCCTGGGGAGGACTGCATTCACTTCGCGGGCAAACTGCTTGAAGATGCGTTGGGAGGCTGGGGCTTGAGCTCCGCCGAGGATGCAGGCGATTGCGCGTGGCTCCTGGAAGCCCCCAGCCCCCTCGTCTTTATGGTGGTCCTCGTTCCTCCTTGGCTGAGGCGGCAGTGGAGGGAGGCCTGCGTTGCCCTGTGGGAGATCCTCACGAGGCTGATCCCTCCAGTCCCCCTCGTGAGGCAGGTCTCGCCAGCGATCCTCGCGAGGTTGATCGCGCCACCCTTGGCGCGGGCCGCGGTCTTCCCAGTGTCATGTGTTTCTTCCTCCTCCTCGGTCGTAGCCCCGATCGGCGCGGTCGGGACGACGGCCGATCCTTCCTTCTCGCACGGCGCAGAGTTCTTGGCATTCGTTGGTGTTGTGGGTGTGGAGGTCGTGGTACACATAGTACCGGCCACCCCTGGAGGACTCAGGCAGATCTTTGCCCCGCTTGGTGTCTGGTTCTGCCACGAGCACGGCAGCCCCCTTGCGCTTCACGTCCTTGGCCTTGGGCTTCTTCTCTTCTGGGTCTGCGGCAGCAGCTCGAGGAGGGAGAGGCGTCCCTCCTCAGCCCTGACACACTTGGTCGCCAAGTTGAATAGTTCCAGGGAGGTGCACAGGTCTTCAAGCATCGCCAGCTCCTCCTTCATCTTGACGTCGCGCACACCATCGGAGAAGGCCGAGATGATGGCCTCCTCGGACACCTTGGGGATCTTGAGGCATGCGCTGTTGAAGCGCTGGATGTACTTTTGCAGGGTCTCTCCGGGTTGTTGCTTGATGCGGCACATGTCGCTCACGGCGGGTGGCCAGTCGCGAGTACCTTGGAAGTTGGCGATGAAGCAGGTGCGCATCTGGTCCCAGGAAGAGATCGTGCCTGGAGCCAGATTCAGGAGCCAGGTGCGAGCTCCTTCCTTGAGCGCCATGGGGAACCTGTTCGCCATGACGTTCTCGTCCCCGCTGGCAGCTTCGATGCCCAGCTCATAGAGCTGGAGGAACTCTGCAGGGTCAGTCATGCCATCGTAACGAGGAGGCAGGTCTGGCTTGAACTTGCCGGGCCACACGACGCTACACAGCTCGGTGGTGTAGGCACGGCAGCCTGCGGTGGCCACGAAAGGCTTCGGCTGGTGGAGAGCTTGGTCTTGAGGGTCCCCACGCGCTGCAGCTAGGAGCAGCGCGGGGTCTTGGCGTGCTGGAGCTGGAGTAGGGTCGCAGCGTGCCGGAGCAGGGAGCACCCGGGCAGCTCCTTGCGGGCGAGGGACTTCTTGGCAGCTCCGTTCTTGCTGCGCTGGCACCTGACGGAGTGGGTTCCGCCCAGGGGCCACGCGCCTTGGAGCCATGGCATCTTCTTGGAGAGGAGGCGGCTGGTATGCCCCCGGAGCTTCGTTTCCCGCGCGGGGCGGGGTGCGGCGCAGCGGAACGGACGGCGCGGGAGAGCCCCCTACGACGCGGACTAGCTCGGCGACGCGGTTGAGCCACTCTTCATAGATGTCGTCAACGGGACGGTAGCGCAGGAGCTCGTTTGCCGCGATGAGCGCAGCTCGAGCCTCCAAGGGTGCTCGGAGCGCGAGGGACGAAGAACCAGCTGGTGTGAGCGATGGAGTAGCGGTGCGGCCGTCTTGCCGCACGGATGGATGCTGAGACGACGCTTGCTGCTCGCCCCCCGCCGGTCCGGTGGCGGCGTTGATGGAGGGTGATGGGGAACGACGAGGACGTCCGCCGACGGGCGCCATCTGGGCGACGCGGGAAGCGATGGCGGCCCGGCGCTCAGCGCGGGCCCGACGAGCGTCGGACATGGACGCGATGGTCGGAGGAGAACGGGGCGGTGGAAGACGAACTCCGGCGCACCCATACCTGGCGTGCCAAATGTTGGATTTCGGGTTCTGGCAGACCCTTAAGGTTTGAACTCGGGGGTGCGCGCGGAGATTACGCCTTCTACCTCTCCGTCTCGCAAAGATCAATACTACTGAAAGAACTGCACAAGAGACACAAGGTTTATACTGGTTCGGGCCGCCGTTGCGGTGTAATACCCTACTCCAGTGTGTGGTGGGTGGATTGCCTCTTGGGGCTGATGATGATGAACAATACAAGGAAGAACAGCCTCGCGAGGGTCTGCTCTTGGCTGGGGCGGTGAACTGTTAGGAGGAGTTCAGTCGCCCTTTTCTTTCTCTCTCTCTCTAACCGCCACTAATTCTCACTCACTCTCACTCACCGCCTCCCCTGTTATGTGGGTGGCTGGTCCTATTTATAGAGGCCCTGGTCCTCTTCCCAAATATCGAGCGGGAAGGGAGCCAACAATGGTGGGCTAATTTGAAGGGGGACAGCATGTATCAGCTATCCTGACAAAAGTAGTCTTTGCCTGCGCAAAGCTCTGGTGATGACGCCGTCTTGGGCTCCACGGTGACCTTCGTCTCGTAGTCCTCCTGGTCTTGGTCTCGTTGCACGGAAATGGCAACCTTTGCCTGATGCCTCGGTACTCCGCGGCTGCGCTTGCTCCCTTTGCACCAAAGAGGAAAAGGAGGACGCTGCGCGGGCTGGCACCCGCCTGGCGCCCTGAGTCGTCATGGCTTGCGTCACGGGCTCCTCGTGAGGTACCCCGCCATGATTTCTCCGCCTCCTCGTGAGCCAGCCTAATGAGGCCGCGCCTGAGGAAGCTCCACGTCGTCCGCCCCGTGAGGCTTGGCCCCTCGCGAGGGTCTTGAGTCTTGTGTTGATGAAGATGGGCCGTGCTGGGCCCCCTTTGAGCCACGCCGCAGGTCGCAGGCAGGCAAGTCTGGGGACCCCCGTTCCCAGAACGCCGACAACTTGGACCCCACTTAACAGTATGGTGGTTGCTATGACTCAACAAAGAAGAAAAAGAACAACGAAAGAACTAAGTCTTCACGCTCCATAGTCTTCATGTGATGTCTTCTCTTGTCATAGTCTTCAATGTGAATGTCTTCACATACCACCTTTGACTTCAATGTCTTCTTACATTTTTAGGGGTCATCTCTGGTAGGAAAACCGAATCAATGAGGGACTTCTACCTGTGTTATCCTGCAATTCTCACAAACACATTAGTCCCTCAACCAGGTTTATCGTCAATACTCCAAAACCAACTAGGGGTGGCACTAGATGCACTTACTGTTTTGCAGTACGCCACACCCCTCCCGATCAACAGGACCCCCGTTTTGACCGTAGGAGGTCCGTTTCCTCTGTTCTGCGGTACGCCTGGCCTCGTTTCCATCGCCTGTTCCATCCAAGCCCTCCCGATGAACACGACCACGCATTCCCTTCCGACCCGGCCGGTTGGCTCCCACGCGTTCCCTTGCCTCCCGATGAACACGACGCATTCTGTTGCCTCCCCATGAACACGACGCATTCCGTTGCCTCCCCATGAACACGATGATGATGTTTCTCCGTTCCGACCCAGCCATGTACACGAGCCATCGCCGTACGTATGCGCGAGTAGGTGTTCGAGACCCCGCTCGTATGTACACATACGTGGCCGTATTTTCTTTCTTGCACCCTGGCCGCTGTACGTACGTGTACATGCTACGTGCGCACCTCTACTACGACACGTGCGCGCCTCTACATCCACCAGTATATATGTACGTACACGTTCGTGACCAGAATGACAACACTACGTACGCTTCGACCAGGTGGGTCCCGACTATCACGCACTTCCATGCGTGCGAAGATGTAGCTGGTGGGTCCCAGCAGTCAGGGGGGCGAATCGTTTTTTTGCCCGGACGCACTTCCTTGCATGCGAAGATGTAGCTGGTGGGTCTGAGCAGTCAGGGGGGCTGAAAGTGCTAGTGATCGACTAGAGGGGGGTGAATAGGCGATTTTTATGAAAGTCTTCAAAACATGGAAGTTTCAAAGACAAACGATAGAAATAAACCTATTACCATGCAGCGGAAGGTAGACTACACTAGGCAAACCATAGTCAAGTATTCAATGGAGTGAAAGCACAATGACTAATAGCAGCTAGGCAGTAAAGATCAGGTAGGAAGATATTGTGAAGCCAATCAGAACAAGCAGTCACTCAGTAAAGACAAAAGATAAAGCAATCATACAATGACTACACAAGGACCAACAGTAAGTAAAGGGAAGGGAAGGATGAAACCAGTGACTTGTTGAAGACAATGATTTGTTGGACCAGTTCCAGTTGCTGTGACAACTGTATTCTGGTTAGGGAGGCTGAGATTCAACTCAGAAGACCTCGTCTTCACCTTATTCCCCTTGAGCTAAGGACACCCAGTCCTCGCCCAATCACTCTGGTAAGTCTTCAAGGTAGACTTCCAAACCTTCACAGACATCGTTCACCGGCGATCCACAATGACTCTTGGATGCTCAGAACGCGACGCCTAACCGGCTGGAGGATTCACAGTCATCAAGTGTAATAAGTCTTCAGATCACACAGACATGAAGACTTCAGTGATGCCTAACACTCTTTGGCTCTGGGTGTTTAGGGCTTTATCCTCGCAAGGAATTCTCTCTCGAAGGATTCGAGGTGGGTTGCTCTCAAATGACAAAAGCTGTGCACTAACTCTGAGCAGCCGACCGTTTATGGTTGTAGGGGGTGGGCTATTTATAGCCACTAGGCAACCCGACCTGATTTGTCCGAAATGACCCTTGGTCACTAAGGAACTGACACGTGTTCCAACGGTCAGATTTCAAACACACACGGCAACTTTACTTGGGCTACAAGCAAAGCTGACTTATCCAACTCTGGACAAGATTTGCTCTCATAGTCTTCACTCGAAGACATAGGATTAGGTTAAGCATCACTTCAGTCATTCTGACTGGTTCACTTGGACCCCACTTAATAGTGCGGTGGTTCCTATGACTCAACAAAGAAAAACACAGAATGACGAAACTGCTAAGTCTTCGCGCTCCATAGTCTTCACGTGATGTCTTCTCTTGTCATAGTCTTCAATGTGAATGTCTTCACATACCACCTTTGACTTCAATGTCTTCATACATTTTTAGGGGTCATCTCTGGTAGGAAAACTGAATCAATGAGGGACTTCTACCTGTGTTATCCTGCAATTCTCACAAACACATTAGTCCCTCAACTAGGTTTGTCATCAATACTCCAAACCCAACTAGGGGTGGCACTAGATGCACTTACAATCTCCCCCTTTTTGGTGATTGATGACAAACTAGTTGAAGTTTTCAATGGGGAATAAAATATGTGAAATTGTAAAGGATAGGGGATTGTCTTGATAAGTGGCAAAGGCTCCCCTTGAAGATGTGCATATAAGTAATTTGCTTTTGGTATGCAAATGCACATGGCAGGTTGTACTTGTGGAGATCCTCTTCAACTTATGATGACAATTCATCCTGCATGAAAAGTATGTGAAGATAATGACGTGCATAATGAAAAATGGATGTCTGCAAAATGATCTAAGTGCGGAATTTATCGTCGCACATGCGGAATTTATCATCGCATCACAGAATAGCAAATAAGTAGCAGATGACCATCGAGTTTAAGTGTTACAACTCAAAGAACCAAATGTATCGAAAACGAGAGTTGTAAGCACTTGGCAAAAGTAGCAAAAAAATAAATCAACCACCCATATAGACCCGCTTGAAGACAATCAACTCATATGCTTCTCCCCCTTTTGTCAGTGAGGACCAAAAAGGTTTGAAGACATAGAGCGCCTACTCGTTCCCATGAGGTGCAGGCGAGGCAGCAGGGTCGTCGTTGAGATCCGGTGGTGCAGAGGAACTTGGTGCAGTGTCGACACGCGCTGAAGTTGGAGGAGGTGAAGTTGCATCATCTTGGTCATCGATGACTCTGGCATTTACGATCGCAGCTGAGGACGAGTATTCAGAGTTTCAAGTGAGGGAGTCCGATGCAAGTGAGCATTTCTGGGAGGAGTTGAGTCAAACTTGAAGTGTTCGGTGAAGCCATCGTCATGCAGATCAGCTTCAGCATTGAGTAGGGTCAAACTCTTCCACGACCTCCGACAGGTTTCATGAGTGACAAAGGCATTCTTGGTGGCCAGATTGCGAATGCGGTTGACATCCACTAAGAGGCTTTGCATCTGACGCTTAAGCCAGTCGTGATGTTTGTCCTGTTTCTGATGCAGCGCGACTAGAAGCTCTCGGTCATTTACGACACGAGATCGTCGTCGAGGCCTTTGCGCTATGGTGCTACCAGTTGCATCAGTTTGAGCACGAGGGGCACGTGTGTTTCCAGCAAGGGGATAAACACGAGACACTGCTGGAATTCCTTCAGTGATGCCTAACACTCTTTGGCTCTGGGTGTTTAGGGCTTTATCCTCGCAAGGAATTCTCTCTCAAAGGCTTCGAGGTGGGTTGCTCTCAAACGACAAAAGCCATGCACTAACTCTGAGCAGCCGATCATTTATGGTTGTAGGGGGTGGGCTATTTATAGCCACTAGGCAACCCGACCTGATTTGTCCGAAATGACCCTTGGTCACTAAGGAACTGACACGTGTTCCAACGGTCAGATTTCAAACACACACGGCAACTTTACTTGGGCTACAAGCAAAGCTGACTTATCCAACTCTGGTCAGATCTCATAGTCTTCACTCGAAGACATAGGATTTGGTTAAGCATCACTTCAGTCATTATGACTGGTTCACTTGGACCCCACTTAACAGTGCGGTGGTTCCTATGACTCAACAAAGAAAAACACAGAACGATGAAACTGCTAAGTCTTCGTGCTCCATAGTCTTCACGCGATGTCTTCTCTTGTCATAGTCTTCAATGTGAATGTCTTCACATACCACCTTTGACTTCAATGTCTTCATACATTTTTAGGGGTCATCTCTGGTAGGAAAACCGAATCAATGAGGGACTGCTACCTGTGTTATCCTGCAATTCTCACAAACACATTAGTCCCTCAACTAGGTTTGTCGTCAATACTCCAAAACCAACTAGGGGTGGCACTAGATGCACTTACAGGGGCGAATCATTTTTTACCCGGACGCACTTCCTTGCGTGCGAAGATGTAGCTGCTGGGTCCCAGCAGTCAGGCGGAAATGTTTTTTTCGCGAAATACAGTGGCCCGTCCGGTGGGTCCCAGCTGTCAGGTGGAGGAATCATTATTTTCCGTGTAATAAGGAGGCACTTCCTTACTGCGGCCATGGACCCAGCTGTCAACCTCTCCACGTACAGTCCACGTCCGATGGAAGTCGTTCCTTGACCACATTGACCACACCACGCCGAGAGCAACAGGGCGGTGGACGACAGCGAGGACTAGGAAGGGGACGACGCGGAGCCGGGGAAGACGCAGCAGTGGAAGCCCGCGCGGAGAGGAGTACGAGGGTTCACTGGTTCGGCTGCGGTGTGAGGCTGCCGTCGCCGCAGGGCCTGGCCAGTGATGGGTATAGTAGGGGGCGGTGAGGCCTCCGCGGCAGCACATCCAGCCATAGGAGGCAGGAGCATGCGGCAAGACCGGCGCTGCTTTGGGCGGCTGGAGGAAGAAGACCAGAGGTTGAAGAAGCACTACGGTCGTTGGATGGACATCGTACGGTCACTGGAGCTAGAATCGTTTATATTGACTAAGTTGACAAAGCCCTCCGTCCCCGTTAACTTAGTAGGCCCACAAGTCAGCCTCCCACCAAGGTGGGTCCCAGCTAGCTGGGGGTATTCATTTTTTTGTGTGTAATAAGGAGGCACTTCCGGTGGGTCCGAGCTGACAACAGGGGGAACGTTTTTTCGTGAAATACGATGGCCTGTCGGGTGGGTCCCAACAGTCAGGGGCAAACGTTTTTTCGCGAAATACTGGTGGGCGTCCGGTGGGTCCCTGCTGTCAGGTGGAGGAATAATTATTTTTCGCGTAATAAGGAGACACTTCCTTGCAGCTACCGTGGACCCAGCTGTCAGCCTCTCCACATACAATATTCTTCTAATGGAATTTGGTCGTTGACCACATTGACCACGCCGCGCCGAGAGCACCATGGCGGTGGACGACGGCGGGGCCTAGGAAGGGGATGACGCGGAGCCGGGGAAGACGCGGTAGTGGATGCCCATGTGGAGAAGAGTACGAGGGTTCACTGGTTCGGCTGCGCTACCCTCGCCGCAGAATAACAGGGGGTGTGGGTAAGTGGAGTGGAGTGATGGCCTGGCCAGCGGTGGGAGTAGTATGGGGGCGGTGAGGCCTCCGTGGCAGCACAGCCGGCCACGGGAGGCAGGAGCAGGCGCCACGACCGGCGCTGCTTTGGGCGGCTGGAGCAAGAAGACCAGATGTTGAAGAAGCACTACGGCCGTTGGATGGACATCGTACGGTCAGTCGATCTAGAATCGTGCGTATTGACTAAGTTGACAAAGCCCTTCATCCCCGTCAACTTAGTAGGCCCACTATACTGGGTCCCAGCTAGTAGGGGGAGTATTCATTTTTTTGTGCGTAATAAGGAGGCACTTCCTCGCGTGCGAAGGTATAGCTGGTGGGTCCGAGCTGTCAGCGGCGGTAACGTTTTTTTTTTGCGAAATACAGAGGCCCTTTCGGTGGGTCCCGGATGTCAGGTGGAGGAATCATTATTCTGCGCGTAATAAGGAGGCATTTCCTTGCTTGCGGCCATGGACCCAGCTGTCACCCTCTCCACGTACAGTCCACTTCAGATGCATGTCGGTCGTGGACCACGTTGACCACGCCACGCCGAGAGCACCAGGGCGGTGAACAACGGCGAGGCCTAGGAAGGGAACGACACGGAGACAGGGAAGACTCGGCAGTTGTTTTTGTTTCCCACGCGGAGAGGAGTACGACTGTCGGTGTCAAAACCGGCGGATCTCGGGTAGGGGGTCCCGAACTATGCGTCTAAGGCGGATGGTAACAGGAGGCAGGGGACACGATGTTTTACCCAGGTTCGGGCCCTCTTGATGGAGGTAAAACCCTACGTCCTGCTTGATTATTCTTGATAATATGAGTAGTACAAGAGTTGATCTACCACGAGATCGGAGAGGCTAAACCCTAGAAGCTAGCCTATGGTATGATTGTCTGTTGTCCTACGGACTAAAACCCTCCGGTTTATATAGACACCGGAGGGGGCTAGGGTTACACAAGGTCGGTTACAAAGGAGGAGATATACATATCCGTATTGCCTAGCTTGCCTTCCACGCCAAGTAGAGTCCCATCCGGACACGGGACGAAGTCTTCAATCTTGTTTCTTCATAGTCCAACAGTCTGGCCAAAGGATATAGTCCGGTCGTCCGGAGACCCCCTTATCCAGGACTCTCTCAGTTGCCCCTAAACCAGGCTTCAATGACGATGAGTCCGGCGCGCAGTGTTGTCATTGGCATTGCAAGGCGGGTTCCTCCTCCGAATACACCACAGAAGAGTTTGAATATAAGGATAGTGTCCGACCCTGCAAAATAAGTTCCACATACCACCGTAGAGAGAATAATATTTCCACAAATCCAATCTGCTGACATGTTTTGGCAGCATGACATCATGCCATGGCCCGGTAATTATTCGAACCGTTTTTTCATAGCCAGCCCCGCACATAACGCAAGGCGGTTTCTTAACACGTCTTGTCAAAGGAGAGATCGTGTTCCCCTTATTACGGTATTCTCATTAATACAGACGTGGGTAACCCAACCGTGCCTAGGACTCCTAGATTTTAGGCAAGTCCCAAACGGCCATGAAGAGGACGCTTGATATTCACCCTCTTTATAAAGGGACAAGGCTTTTAGTTTTTTCCTTCCCGTGCTCGATCGAATCCTTCCCCCGCCTCGAGTTCTGACACCCAAAGCCCAGGTCAGGTGGTTCGGACCTTCAATCATGTCCGGATCCAGCTTTCAAGGCCGGTGGATGCCTTCCTCCGTCACGGAGGAGGATATCAAGAAGTTGAGGGAGGCCAGATACCTGACCGCCGAAATTTCGCATAGGCTGCCCGCCCGAGGGCAGGTCATCCCTACTCCCGAACCCAACGAGAGTATTGTGTTCGTCTCCCACTTCCTCCGAGGACTAGGCCTCGCTCTGGATCCCTTTGCTAGGGGTCTTATGTTCTATTACGGGCTGGATTTTCACGACCTAACCCCGGATTCCCTCCTTCACATCTCGTCATTTATTGTTGTTTGTGAGGCCTTCCTCCGCATTACCCCTCACATCGGCCTGTGGCTCAAGACCTTTGATGTGAAGCCGAAGATGGTCGAAGGGCAGTACGTAGCGTGCGGAGGTGCTCTAATAAGCAAAATTGCTGGTGCTCCAAGGCCGAAGGGCTCCTTTCCAGAGGTGTCCGGATTGTGGCAACAGGAGTGGTTTTATGTCACAGCTCCTCGAAGTGCCAAGTGGGTAGCCGCCCCCACCTTTCGCTCGGGCCCTCCACCACAACTGATTTCATGGATCAGCAGGGGGCTGAGCTAGGACCCAGCCAAGGACGTGCCCATACTGCAGAGCCGCATCCAGGATCTCTTCGAGGGAGATTTCAGTCTGGTTATGGTAATGCAAGTCATGCTGGTTCGTCGAGTCCAGCCTTGCAAACGTCAGCCCCTCCTCATGTGGGAATTTAACCCGGAAGGACCGCGCACTATTCAGAATTTCCTCAGCCCGACGCACGAGGAGATGTACAAATCGTTCTTCGGACCCCAAATAGAGTGTCCAGACACTACCAAGGATGTGGGCCTGAGCAGCAACCGCACCGCGGCCCAAGTAAGTAATCCCATGGCCGAACACACTGACCCTTTTTTTATCATGACATCATTCTGAAGAATCGCTCTTTGACCATGACTGGATAACAAAGGCGAAGATGATCCGGTGTTCGGCCCCCCTTCCTGAAGGCTTGGACAATCCGGTGCTGGAAAAGATGCTCGAGCCAGCACCTTGCCTGGTGCCGTCAAAGGAAGATGAAGGGGGGAATAAAGAGGGCGAAAGCGGGCCTCCACCTCTACCTATTCCAATCGAGGGAATGAGCGCCTCCGTGAGGGAGGACAACCCAGGGGAAGAATCTGGCATTCTCTCGCCCCGGGGAAGGAAGAGGACTACCTCTAAAGATCCGGAAACCAAGGTTTCCAAACGGGAGAAGGAATCTCCACCAAAGGGTCCTGCCTCGGAGGGTGCTCTTGCCGCACAATGTCCGCGCGGGGATCAGCCCTCTAACGAGCTGTAAGTAATCAAAAAGTACTTAATAGTGAAGATATCCTACCTTACTTCTAAGGAAAATAACCGAAGCATTTATCTTGCAGTTCGGATCTTAGCCCTTCTCAGCAGAGCTCGTCTTCAGGGGATCTTCTTTCGGAGATGATGGAGAGCAAAACGCCTCCCCCAGACTCCCTAGCTCAAGAAGTGGGCGACCTTGAAGTGTCGTCGCGGAGGGTCTCTCCGGATCCGGCGAGGCCAGAAGATAATCCTATGGCCACCTGAAGTCCCCAGTATCCGACTCTTGAAGAGAGCAACCAAAAGAGTCCGGCACCGTCTGGTATGTGGTCAGACGTACTGAGCGATCTGCTAGAGCAAGCGACTATCTCAGAAGAGCACCGTACGTTGATGGGTACGGTGATTGAAAGGATTTCGTCCGCCGAAAGCGGGTTGCATGAAGCCTTTATGAGTCTACTAATGGGTTTTGAGGTACATGAAATGATGTACATTTTTGACAGTACCGCACATTTTAAGGTGTGCCCTGTGTAGATAGTAGCCCCTTTTAAGGATCGTAGTCCCAGGTAATAACCAGACCGCCTTTATGTGCAGGTGGTTGAAGCTCCGGTGGCTAGCCGGAGTGATGGGTTTGCCGGACTAAAGCGGCAACTGGATGCGGCAGATGCCGACATTGTGCTTGTCAACAAGCGGCTTGACAAGGCACAGGGTGAGTGATTTTTCTAGTGATCGTCACATAATAAGAGCAACATGATGCCAGTATCTTTAAACTTTGTGACTGTAGATGGAGCTGCCACCATGGAGACCCTTCGGGCGGAGCTTGCCCGAGCCAAGGAGCAAGCAAGGAGTAGTAATGCGGCCGCTTTAAAGGCGGCCGAAGAGTTAAGAGCTGAAAAGGCCGCGCATTGCGAGAGCAAAGAGAAAATGGCCAAGATGGCTGTAAAGTTAAAAGACACTGCCGACCGTTGCCAGCTTCTTGAAGAAGAAAATCGGGCGAAGGCGACGGACCTGGAAAAGGCCACGATGGTGACCAAAGACACCCGCCCTGCGATGAGAGCGAAGAAGGAGGTGTTGGGGAACGTAGTAATTTCAAAAAATTTCCTACGCACACGCAAGATCATGTGATGCATAGCAACGAGGGGAGAGTGTTGTCTACGTACCCAACGCAGACCGACTGCGGAAGCGATGACACGACGTAGAGGAAGTAGTCGTACGTCTTCACGATCCAACCGATCAAGCACCGAAACTACGGCACCTCCGAGTTCGAGCACACGTTCAGCTCGATGACGATCCCCGGACTCCGATCCAGCAAAGTGTCGGGGAAGAGTTCCGTCAGCACGACGACGTGGTGACGATCTTGATGAACTACAGCAGCAGGGCTTCGCCTAAACTCCGCTACAGTATTATCGAGGTATATGGTGGCAGGGGGCACCGCACACGGCTAAGGAATAGATCACGTGGATCAACTTGTTGTCCCTTTGGTGCTAGCCCTGCCCCTCTATTTATATGTTGAGCCCCGGGGTCGAAACTTGGAGCAAAAGCCTCCTCAAAGTCGGTTTTGCCCGAAAGGCAAGAGTCCCACTCGGACTCCAGGACCAAACGCCACAATCCTTGGCGTCTGGCCCAGACGCCATGGGCCTCGGCGTCTGGCCCAGGGCCAGACGCCAGGGTCTCCGGCGTTTGGCCCCCTGGCCTCCGCAAAACTCCTTTTGCACCGACCTAAAGCCTCATGGGCTTGACCCCTTGGCCTAACCATATCATCCAATATATGAATCTTTACATCTCGACCATTTCGAGACTCCTCGTCATGTCCCCGATCTCATCCAGGACTCCGAACTCCTTCGGTACATCAAAACATGTAAACTCATAATATAACTGTCATCGTAACCTTAAGCGTGCAGACCCTACGGGTTCGAGAACAATGTAGACATGACCGAGACACGTCTCCGGTCAATAACCAATAGCAGGACCTGGATGCCCATATTGGCTCCTACATATTCTACGAAGATCTTTATCGGTCAGACCGCATAACAACATACGCTGTTCCCTTTGTCATCGGTATGTTACTTGCCCGAGATTCGATCGTCGGTATCCAATACCTAGTTCAATCTCGTTACTGGCAAGTCTCTTTACTCGTTCCGTAATACATCATCTCACAACTAACATATTAGTTGCAGTGCTTGCAAGGCTTATGTGATGTGCATTACCGAGAGGGCCCAGAGATACCTCTCCGACAATCGGAGTGACAAATCCTAATCTCGAAATACGCCAACCCAACATCTACTTTTGGAGACACCTGTAATGCTCCTTTATAATCACCCAGTTACGTTGTGACGTTTGGTAGCACCCAAAGTGTTCCTCCGGCAAACGGGAGTTGCATAATCTCATAGTCATAGGAACATGTATAAGTCATGAAGAAAGCAATAGCAACATACTAAACAATCAGGTGCTAAGCTAACGGAATGGGTCAAGTCAATCACATCATTCTCCTAATGATGTGATCCCGTTAATCAAATGACAAATCTTTTGTCCATGGCTAGGAAACATAACCATCTTTGATAAACGAGCTAGTCAAGTAGAGGCATACTAGTGACACTATGTTTGTCTATGTATTCACACATGTATTATGTTTCCGGTTAATACAATTATAGCATGAATAATAAACATTTATCATGAAATAAGGAAATAAATAATAACTTTATTATTGCCTCTAGGGCATATTTCCTTCAGTCTCCCACTTGCACTAGAGTCAATAATCTAGTTCACATCGTCATGTGATTTAACACCAATATTCATATCTGTATATGATTAACACCCATAGTTCACATCTTCATGTGACCAACACCCAAAGGGTTTACTAGAGTCAATAATCTAGTTCACATCACTATGTGATTAACACCCAAAGAGTACTAAGGTGTGATCATGTTTTGCTCGTGAGAGAAGCTTAGTCAACGGGTCTGTCACATTTAGAGCCGTATGTATTTTGCAAATATTCTATGTCTACAATGATCTGCACGGAGCTACTCTAGCTAATTGCTCCCACTTTCAATATGTATCCAGATTGAGACTTAGAGTCATCTGGATTGGTGTAAAAGCTTGCACCGATGTAACTCTTTACGGCGGACTCTTTTATCACCTCCATAATCGAGAAATATTTCCTTAGTTCTCACTAAGGATTTTCTTGACCGCTGTCCAGTGATCTACTCTTAGATCAAAATTGTATTCCTATGTCAAACTCAGAGCAAGGTATACAATAGGTCTGGTTCACAGCATAGCATACTTTATAGAACCTATGACTAAGGCATAGGGAATGACTTTCATTCTCTTTTCTATTTTCTGTCGTGGTCGGGATTTGAGTCTTACTCAATTTCACACCTTTCCAACACAGGCAAGAACTCTTTCTTTGACTGTTCCATTTTGAACTACTTCAAAATCTTGACAAGGTATGTACTTTTGAAAAAACTTATCAAGAGTCTTTAACTATCTCAATAGATCTTGATGCTCAATATGTAAGTAGTTTTTACTGAGGTATTTCTTTTAAAGAACTCCTTTAGAACACTCCTTTATGCTTTGCAGAATAATTCTACATTATTTCCGATCAACAATATGTCATTCACATATACTTATCAGAAATGCTGTAGTGCTCCCACTCACTTTCTTGTAAATACAGGCCTTTTCAAAAGTCTGTATTAAACCATATGCTTTGATCAACTCATCAAAGCGTATATTCCAACTCCGAGATGCTTGCACCAGTCCATAGATGGATCGCTGGAGCTTGCACACTTTGTTAGTATCTTTAGGATTGACAAAACCTTTTGGTTGCATCATATACAACTCTTCGTTAAGAAAACCATTAGGGAATGCAGTTTTGACATCCATTTACCAGATTTCATAAAATATGGCAATTACTAACATGATTTGGACAGACTTAAGCATCGCTACAGTTGAGAAAATCTCATTGTAGTCAACACCTTGAACTTGTCAAAAAACCTTTTTGCGACAAGTCGAGCTTTGTAGAGAGTAACACTACTATCAACGTCCGTCTTCCTCTTGAAGATCCATTTATTTAACATGGCTTGCTGATCATCGAGAAAGTCAATCAAAGTCCATACTTTGTTCTCATACATGGATCATATCTCAGATTTTATGGTCTCAAGCCATTTTGCGGAATCTCGGCTCATCATCGCTTCCTCATAGTTCGTAGGTTCATCATGGTCTAGTAACATGACTTCCAGAACAGTATTACCGTACTACTCTAGTGCGGACTGTACTTTGGAAGACCTACGAGGTTTTGTAGTAACTCGATCTGAAATTTCATGATCATCATCATTAGCTTCCTCACTAATTGGTGTAGGAATCACTGGAACTGATTTCCGTGATGAACTACTTTCCAATTCGGGAGAAGGTACTATTACCTCATCAAGTTCTACTTTCCTCCCACTCACTTCTTTTGAGAGAAACTCTTTCTCTAGAAAGGATCCATTCTTAGCAACGAATGTTTTGCCTTCGGATCTGTGATAGAAGGAGTACCCAACGGTTTCCTTTGGGTATTCTATGAAGACGCACTTCTCCGATTTGGGTTTGAGCTTATCAGGTTGAAACTTTTTTCACATAAGCATCGCAACTCCAAATTTTTAGAAACGACAGCTTAGGTTTATTGCTAAACCATAGTTCATACGGTGTCGTCTCAACGGATTTAGATGGTGCCCTATTTAATGTGAATGCAGCTGTCTCTAATGCATAACCCCAAAACGATATTGGTAAATCAGTAAGAGACATCATAGATCGCACCATATCCAATAAAGTGCGGTTACGACGTTCGGATACACCATAACGTTGTGGTGTTCCAGGTGGCATGAGCTGTGAAACTATTCCACATTGTTTTAATTGAAGACCAAACTCGTAACTCAAATATTCATCTCCATGATCAGATCGCAAAAACTTTATTTTCTTGTTACGATGATTTTCCACTTCACTCTGAAATTCTTTGAACCTTTCAACTATTTCAGACTTATGTTTCATCAAGTAGATATACCAATATCTGCTCAAATCATCTGTGAAGGTCAGAAAATAACGATACCCGCCGCGAGCCTCAACACTCATCGGATCGCATACATCAGTATGTATTATTTCCAATAAGTCAGTTGCTCGCTCCATTATTCCGGAGAACGGAGTTTTAGTCATCTTGCCCAAAAGGCACGGTACGCAAGCATCAAATGATTCATAACCAAGTGATTCCAAAAATCCATTTTTGTGGAGTTTCTTCATGCGCTTTACACCGATATGACCCAAACGGCAGTGCCACAAATAAGTTGCACTATCATTATTAACTTTGCGTCTTTTGGCATCAATATTATGAATATGTGTATCACCACGATCGAGATCCAACAAACTATTTTCATTGGGTGTATAACCATCGAAGGTCTTATTCACGTAAACAGAATAACAATTATTCTTTAACTTTAAATGAATAACCGTATTGCAATAAACATGATCAAATCATATTCATGCTCAACGCAAACGCCAAATAACATTTATTTAGGTTTAACACTAATCCCGAAAGTATAGGGAGTGTGCGATGATGATCATATCAATCTTGAAACTACTTTCAACACTCATCGTCACTTCACCCTTCAACTAGTCTCTGTTTATTCTGTAACTCCTGTTTCGAGTTACTAATCTTAGCAACCGAACAAGTATCAAATACTCAAGGGCTACTATAAACACTAGTAAGGCACACATCAATAACCTGTATATCAAATATACCCTTGTTCACTTTACCATCCTTCTTATCCACCAAATATTTAGGGCATTTCCGTTTCCAGTGACCATTTGCTTTGCAGTGTAAGCACTCAGTTTCAGGCTTTGGTCCATCTTTGGTCTTCTTCACGGGAGTGACAACTTGCTTATCTTTCCACTTGAAGTTCCCTTTCTTTCCTTTTGCCCTTCTCTTGAAACTAGTGGTCTTGTCAATCATCAACACTTGATGCTCTTTCTTGATTTCTACCTTCGTCGATTTCAACATCACGAAGAGCTTGGGAATCGTTTTCGTCATCCCTTGCATACTATAGTTCATCATGAAGTTCTAGTAACTTAGTGATGGTGACTAGAGAATTCTGTCAATCACTATCTTATCTGGAAGATTAACTCCCACTTGATTCAAGCGATTGAAGTACCCAGACAATCTAAGTACATGCTCACTAGTTGAGCGATTCTTCTCCATCTTTTAGCTATAGAACTTGTTAGAGACATCATATCTCTCAACTCGGGTATTTGCTTGAAATATTAACTTCAATTCCTGGAACATCTTATATGGTCCATGACGTTCAAAACGTCTTTGAAGTCCCGATTCTAAGCCATAAGGCATGGTGCACAAAACTATCAAGTAGTCATCATATTGAGCTAGCCAAACGTTCATAACGTCTGCATCTGCTCCTGCAATAGGTCTGTCACCTAGCGGTGCATTAAGGACATAATTCTTCTGTGCAGCAATGAGGATTAACCTCAGATCACGGATCAAATCCGCAACATTGCTACTAACATTTTTCAACACAGTTTTCTCTAGGAACATATCAAAATAAACATATGAAAGCAACAACGCGAGCTATTGATCTACAACATAATTTGCAAAATACTACCAGGACTAAGTTCATGATAAATTTAAGTTCAATTAATCATATTACTTAAGAACTCCCACTTAGATAGACATCCCTCTAATCCTCTAAGTGATTACGTGATCCAAATCAACTAAACCATGACCGATCATCACGTGAGATGGAGTAGTTTTCAATGGTGAACATCGTTATGTTGATCATATCTACTATATGATTCACGCTCGACCTTTCGGTCTCCGTGTTCCGAGGCCATATCTGCATATGCTAGGCTCGTCAAGTTTAACCTGAGTATTCCGCGTGTGCAAAACTGGCTTGCACCCGTTGTAGATGGACGTAGAGCTTATCACACCCGATCATCACGTGGTGTCTGGGCACGACGAACTTTGGCAACGGTGCATACTCAGGGAGAACACTTCTTGATAATTTAGTGAGAGATCATCTTATAATGCTACCGTCAATCAAAGCAAGATAAGATGCATAAAAAGATAAACATCACATGCAATCAATATAAGTGATATGATATGGTCATCATCATCTTGTGCTTGTGATCTCCATCTCCGAAGCACCGTCATGATCACCATCGTCACCGGCGCGACACCTTGATCTCCATCGTAGCATCGTTGTCGTCTCGCCAATCTTATGCTTCCACGACTATCACTACCATTTAGTAATAAAGTAAAGCATTACATCGCGATTGCATTGCATACAATAAAGCGACAACCATATGGCTCCTGCCAGTTGCCGATAACTCGGTTACAAAACATGATCATCTCATACAATAAAATTCAGCATCATGCCTTGACCATATCACATCACAACATGCCCTGCAAAAACAAGTTAGACGTCCTCTACTTTGTTGTTGCATGTTTTACGTGGCTGCTACGGGCTTAAGTAAGAACCAATCTCACCTACGCATCAAAACCACAACGATAGTTTGTCAAATAGACTCCGTTTTAACCTTCTCAAGGACCGGGCGTAGCCATACTCGGTTCAACTAAAGTTGGAGAGACAGTCGCCCGCAAGCCATCTATGTGCAAAGCACGTCGAGGGAACCGGTCTCGCGTAAGCGTACGCGTAAGGTTGGTCCGGGTCGTCTCGTCCAACAATACCGCCGAACCAAAGTATGACATGCTGGTAGGCAGTATGACTTGTATCGTCCACAACTCACTTGTGTTCTACTCGTGCATATAACATCAACATAAATAACCTAGGCTCGGATGCCACTGTTGGGTTTCGTAGTAATTTCAAAAAATTCCTACGCACACACAAGATCATGTGATGCATAGCAACGAGGGGAGAGTGTTGTCTACGTACCCAACGCAGACCGACTGCGGAAGCGATGACACGACGTAGAGGAAGTAGTCGTACGTCTTCACGATCCAACCGATCAAGCACCGAAACTACGGCACCTCCGAGTTCGAGCACACGTTCAGCTCGATGACGATCCCCGGACTCCGATCCAGCAAGTGTCGGGGAAGAGTTCCATCAGCACGACGGCGTGGTGACGATCTTGATGAACTACAGCAGCAGGGCTTCGCCTAAACTCCGCTACAGTATTATCGAGGTATATGGTGGCAGGGGGCACCGCACACGGCTAAGGAAGATCACGTGGATCAACTTGTTGTCCCTTTGGTGCTAGCCCTGCCCCTCTATTTATATGTTGAGCCCCGGGGTCGAAACTTG
This sequence comes from Triticum aestivum, assembly GCF_018294505.1. Taxonomy (NCBI): domain Eukaryota; kingdom Viridiplantae; phylum Streptophyta; class Magnoliopsida; order Poales; family Poaceae; genus Triticum; species Triticum aestivum. The sequence goes on from NC_057803.1 coordinate 455,338,122, forward strand.
GAGCAAAAGCCTCCTCAAAGTCGGTTTTGCCCGAAAGGCAAGAGTCCCACTCGGACTCCAGGACCAAACGCCACAATCCTTGGCGTCTGGCCCAGACGCCATGGGCCTCGGCGTCTGGCCCAGGGCCAGACGCCAGGGTCTCCGGCGTTTGGCCCCTGGCCTCCGCAAAACTCCTTTTGCACCGACCTAAAGCCTCATGGGCTTGACCCCTTGGCCTAACCTTATCATCCAATATATGAATCTTTACGTCTCGACCATTTCGAGACTCCTCGTCATGTCCCCGATCTCATCCGGGACTCCGAACTCCTTCGGTACATCAAAACATGTAAACTCATAATATAACTGTCATCGTAACCTTAAGCGTGCGGACCCTACGGGTTCGAGAACAATGTAGACATGACCGAGACACGTCTCCGGTCAATAACCAATAGCGGGACCTGGATGCCCATATTGGCTCCTACATATTCTACGAAGATCTTTATCGGTCACACCGCATAACAACATACGTTGTTCCCTTTGTCATCGGTATGTTACTTGCCCGAGATTCGATCGTCGGTATCCAATACCTAGTTCAATCTCGTTACTGGCAAGTCTCTTTACTCGTTCCGTAATACATCATCCCACAACTAACATATTAGTTGCAGTGCTTGCAAGGCTTATGTGATGTGCATTACCGAGAGGGCCCAGAGATACCTCTCCGACAATCGGAGTGACAAATCCTAATCTCGAAATACGCCAACCCAACATCTACCTTTGGAGACACCTGTAATGCTCCTTTATAATCACCCAGTTATGTTGTGACGTTTGGTAGCACCCAAAGTGTTCCTCCGGCAAACGGGAGTTGCATAATCTCATAGTCATAGGAACATGTATAAGTCATGAAGAAAGCAATAGAAACATACTAAACGATCAGGTGCTAAGCTAACGGAATGGGTCAAGTCAATCACATCATTCTCCTAATGATGTGATCCCGTTAATCAAATGACAAATCTTTTGTCCATGGCTAGGAAACATAACCATCTTTGATAAACGAGCTAGTCAAGTAGAGGCATACTAGTGACACTATGTTTGTCTATGTATTCACACATGTATTATGTTTCCGGTTAATATAATTATAGCATGAATAATAAACATTTATCATGAAATAAGGAAATAAATAATAACTTTATTATTGCCTCTAGGGCATATTTCCTTCAGGAGGAGCTGCGTCAAGCTGGGGATGTCGCGGCTGGGAAACCCTTCATGCTGTGGAGGAAGTTTGGAGATCCTCAGTATGCCCCTCTGGACCGGCTGTGGAGTTCGGCGGACGCATATCTGGACTTGGCAGCGAGTGCTGTCGATGCGGCCGAATACTTCCGAGATCAAGCAGATCGTGAAGTGGACAAGCTATTCTAGTCACAATTTAATGTTCCAGAGCGTCTGCTTCCATTGACTGATCGGCTTGCCGAATGGGCCGAGCTAAATAGATTGTCCGGACTCGCCATGAGGTCTGTTGTGGATCATCTGTGGTCGGAAAGGCCAAAGCCGAACATCTATTTTAGTTTGGTGCAGCAGTTCCTTGGTGCGGTGCCATGCATTAATGCTGAAGAGGTCGGCGTGCATAGAAGGCTCGCGGATGGCCCTTGCCCGTGTCAAAACATACTGGGCGGAGATGGATGCCACCACTGTCGCGGCGCAAGGTTCAGCCATAGGCTGAGTGGCCGCCGAGCACTATTTTGAAGAAGTTCTTGAAGGCGCTCGCTCGATAGAGGCCTAGTGCTCGAAGAATATTATGTTTGAATGACATGTATTCCCATTGTAAAAACAATGTTTTATTAAGTTTATCAAGGCTGTATTTATACTTTTGCCCGAAAGTATTATGATGCCTCCTGTGCGGCCGTTTATGTATATATGTATATAACTTGAAAGATTGCAGTCGTCGGCTTCAGCCCCCACGCATATAATGCGTGGGTGTTCGCAGAAGACGCATGTTCACACTTGATCCAACCTCTTGGTCCATTAAGGAGGTGATAGCGCAGCGAACTAGGCAACCGGACTATGATGCTTTAACACTTTCACTTAGCCAGAGGAGTTTGACAGTGGGGCTACTGTATAGCCCCTGGTGGCTCCGCACTCCTCTGAATTCGGGGTGCGTACATGCCTGGCCGGGAAATGGCCCTTCGTTAAGGCGGAGGAATCCCGAAGATTCCGGTAGGTCATCGAGTGGTTGACCAGTCTCACACTATATCATGACAGTCATTTGATAACCCACAAGTATAGGGGATCACAACAGTTTTTGATAAGTAAGAGTGTCGAACCCAACGAGGAGCTAAAGGTAGAACAAATATTCCCTCAAGTTCTATCGACCACCGATACAACTCTAGGCACACTTGACGTTCTCTTTACCTAGAACAAGTAAGAAACTAGAAGTACTTTGTAGGTGTTGTTGGATAGGTTTGCAAGATAATAAAGAGTACGTAAATAAAAAGTAGGGGCTGTTTAGATAAAGAAACAATAAAGTAAATATAGCGAGTGTGGAAAAGTGGTGGTAGGAGTTGCGAAATTGTCCCTAAGCAATTGACTACTTTACTAGACCGATAGCAAGTATTATGTGGGAGAGGCCACTGCTAGCATGTCATCCTTTACTTGGAATTCTATGCACTTATGATTTGAACTATTAGCAAGCATCCGCAACTACTAATGTTCATTAAGGTAAAACCCAACCATAGCATTAAGATATATTGGTCCCCCTTCAATCCCGTATGCATCAATTTGTATGCTAGGTTGAAGCTTCTGTCACTCTTGCCCTCCAATACATAGTCCTATCAACATACAACTAACCCTATGGTGTGATCCACGTGCGCAATCATATGATGGGCACCAAAGGACAGCAACATAACCACAAGAAAATTAAATCAATCATAGCAATTCATCAACCACCGATAGGACAACGAGAATCTACTCAGACATCATAGGATGGCAACACATCACTGGATAATAATATGAAGCATAAAGCACCATGTTCAAGTAGAGGGTACAGCGGGTTGCGGGAGAGTGGACTGCTGTAGATAGAGGGGGGAAGGTGATGGAGATGTTGGTGAAGATGGCGGAGGTGTTGGTGTAGATCGCGGTGATGATGATGATGACGATGATGATGGCCATGACAGCGTTCCGGCGCCACCGGAAGAGAAGGGGAGAGGGGGCCCCTTCGTCTTCTTCTTCCTTGACCTCCTCCCTAGATGGGAGAAGGGTTTCCCCTCTGGTCCTTGGCCTCCATGGCATGGAAGGGGTGAGAGCCCCTCCGAGATTGGATATGTCTCTTTGTCTCTCTCTGTTTCTGCATTCTGTTCTGGCTTTGTTTCACCGTTTCGTATATATATATGGAGATCCGTAACTCCGATTGGCCTGAAACCTTCGCGGTGATTTTTTTCCGAATATTAGCTTTCTTGCGGCAAAAGAAGAGCGTCAACCGCCTTACGGTGGGCTCACGAGGGTAGGGGCGCGCCCTAAGGGGGGCGTGCCCCCTGCCTCGTGACCACCTCGGGCACTGGTTTGTGTTGATTTTCCTTCCGAATTTTCCATATTTTCCAAAAATAAGCTCCGTCCGTTTTTATCCCGTTTGGACTCCGTTTGATATGGATATTCTGCAAAACCAAAAACATGCAATAGACATGAACTGGCACTGGGCACTGGATCAATATGCTAGTCCCAAAAATAATATAAAAAGTTGCCAAAAAGTATATGAAAGTTGAATAATATTGGCATGGAACAATCAAAAATTATAGATACGACGGAGACGTACCAGCATCCCCAAGCTTAATTCCTGCTCGTCCTCGAGTAGGTAAATGATAAAAAGATAATTTTTGATGTGGAATGCTACCTAGCATAATCTTGATCATATGTCTAATCATGGCATGAATATTAAGACACGAGTGATTCAAAACAATAATCTATCTTTTGACATAAAGAAAATAATATTTCAAGCATACCAACCAAGCAATTATGTCATATTGAAATAACATAGCCAAAGAAAGCTCATCCCTACAAAATCACATAGTCTGGCTATGCTCCATCTTCACCACACAAAATATTTACATCATGCACAACCCAGATGACAAGCCAAGCAATTGTTTCTCAAACCTTTTCAACTTTCACGCAATACATGAGCGTGAGCCATGGACATAGCCTATAGGTGGAATAGAATATGATGGTGGGGGTTATGTGGAGAAGACAAAAAAGAGAAAGTCTCACATCAACTAGGCGTATCAACGGGCTATGGAGATGCCCATTAATAGATATCAATGTGAGTGAGTAGGGATTGCCATGCAACAGATGCACTAGAGCTATAAGTGTATGAAAGCTCTAACTGAAACTAAGTGGGTGTGCATCCAACTTGCTTTCTCATGAAGACCTCGGGCATTTGAGGAAGCCCATCATCGGAATATACAAGCCAAGTTCTATAATGAAAATTCCCACTAGTATATGAAAGTGATAACTCAAGAGACTCTCTATATGAAGAACATGGTGCTACTTTGAAGCACAAGTGTGGAAAAAGGATAGTAGCATTGCCCCTTCTCTCTTTTTCTCTCATTTTTTTGTTTTCTTTTTGTTTTCTTTTTTTTTGGGCCTTCTCTTTTTTTGGCCTTTCTCTTTCTTTTTATTTTTGTATTATATTTTTTTATTTTTTCGTCCGGAGTCTCATCCCGACTTGTGGGGGAATCATAGTCTCCATCATCCTATCCTCACTGGGGCAATGCTCTAATAATGATGATCATCACACTTTTATTTACTTACAACTCGATATTACAACTCAATCTCTAGAACAAAGTATGACTCTATATGGATGCCTCCGGCGGTGTACCCGGATGTGCAATGATCTAGCGTAGCAATGACATCAAAAAAGGACAAGCCATGAAAACATCATGCTAGCTATCTTACGATCATGCAAAGCAATATGACAATGAATGCTCAAGTCATGTATATGATGATGATGGAAGATGCATGGCAATATATCTCGGAATGGCTATGGAAATGCCATGATAGGTAGGTATGGTGGCTGTTTTGAGGAAGGTATATGGTGGGTTTATGGTACCGGCGAAAGTTGCGCGGTACTAGAGAGACTAACAATGATGGAAGGGTGAGAGTGTGTATAATCCATGGACTCAACATTAGTCATAAAGAACTCACATACTTATTGCAAAAATCTATTAGTCATCGAAACAAAGTACTACGCGCATGCTCCTAGGGGGATAGATTGGTAGGAAAAGACCATCGCTCATCCCCGACCGCCACTCATAAGGAAGACAATCAATAAATAAATCATGCTCCGACTTCGTTACATAACGGTTCACCATACGTGCATGCTACGGGAATCACAAACCTCAACACAAGTATTTATACAATCCACAACTACCCACTAGCATGAGTCTAATATCACCATCTTTATATCGCAAAACTATTGCAAGGAATCAAACATATCATATTCAGTGATCTACAAGTTTTATGTAGGATTTTATGACTAACCATGTGAAGGACCAATTCCTGTCATCTCTCTAAATAGATATAAGTAAAGCAAGAGAGTTTAATTCTTTCTACAAAATATATGCCCACACTCTAACGAATATAAGTGAAGCAAAAGCATTCTCCAAATGGCGGTTGTCTATGTAAAGAGAAACAGGTAATCCAAACTTCAAATGATATAAGTGAAGCCCATGAAGCATTCTATAAAGCCATACTCAAAAGATATAAGTGAAGTGCATAGAACATTCTATAAATCAGCCAAGGACTATCTCACACCATCATGGTGCATAAAAGAAAATTAAAACTAAAGCAAAAGACGCTCCAAGATTGCACATATCGCATGAACGAAACGAATCCGAAAACATACCGATATTTGTTGAAGAAAGAGGGGATGCCTCCCCAGCATCCCCAAGCTTAGACGCTTGAGTCTCCTTGAATATTTAATTGGGGTGCCTCAGGCATCCCCAAGCTTGAGCTCTTGCCTCTCTTCCTTCTTCTCACATCGAGACCTTCTCAATCATCGAACACTTCATCCACACAAAACTTCAACAGAAAACTCGGTAAGATCCGTTAGTATAATAAAGCAAATCACTACTCTAAGTACTGTTGCAAACCAATTCATATTTTGTTTTTGCATTGTGTCTACTGTAATATAACTTTTTCATGGCTTAATCCACTGATATGAATTGATAGTTTCATCAAAACAAGCAAACTATGCATCAAAAACAGAATGTGTCTAAAACAGAACAGTCTGTAGCAATATGAACATTCACCATACTTATGATACTTGAAAATTTCTACCAAAATTAGGAAAATAAAAAATTTGTATAGGAAGACAGTGCAAAAAGAATCAGAACCATTTGACATTCCAGCTAAAAATGTAAAATCGCGCACTACAGCCAAAGTTTCTGTCCTGCACCGTACAAACCATCAAGCAAATGTAAACATCCTAAAGGCAAACCTTGGCACATTATTTTTATAATACAATGGAATTGTACAAGGGGATAATTATTTTTATTGAAAAGTTTCTGTAATCAAGATTCACAAAGTTTCCGTGAGCATGAACAAAGTTCAAGGCTAGCTCCCACATCAACAATGCTCGTCTTTCTCACTTTCGCTTTTCTTTTTGAAAAAGTTTTGGGTTCCCCTCTTTATTATTGTTGTTTTTAAACTATATGAAAGCACTCAACAGAAATAAATGACTATCTAAAACTTCCAGGTTGTCTCCCTGGCAGCTCTTTCTTTAAAGCCATTAAGCTAGGCATATAGTGCTCAGTAGTGAATCCACCCGGATCCCAAGGTATATCAAAGCCAATTTTAATTAGCAATGATTTGTAATTTAATAGTGAGCACAAAGTAACATATATCATATAATGACAAAGTCTAACTCTCTTCCTATGCATCGGCATGTCATAAAAGAACAATTCATGCACACAAATTAAAGGCCAATGCATAGTATAAACAGTTTCTTGCAATTTTGTCATGTGGGAAACATAGAGAGGTGGTGATATAGTTCCTCTCTCATAATAATTGCAAGTAGGAGCAGCAAGCACATGCATATTATATCTATTAAAATCATCATGTGCAACGGTAAAAGGCAACCCATCAATGTAATCCTTAATAAGTGCAAACTTCTCCGATATAGTGTAGTTTGGAGAATTCAAAAAGATAATAGGACTATCATGCGTGTTTAACATAAGGAACTATAGCAAGTTCATCTCCATAAGCATCATTCATATTGGCATCTTGGCCACAAGCATAGCAAGCATTGTCAAAAAGGGATATTTCAAAAGAATCATAGGGATCATAAAAGTCATCATAGCAATCATCCTTCGGTAAGCACGAAGGGGAATTAAACAATGTATGAGTTGAAGAGTTACTCTCATTAGAAGGTGGGCACGGGTGATCAATCCGCTCTTCCTCCTTTTGTTCTTCGCTCTCCTCATCATCTTTTTCATCCAATGAGCTCACAGTTTCATCAATTTCTTCTTCCATAGATTCCTGCAAAATATTAATCTCTTCTTGGACAGAGGATACTTTCTTAATAAGTGCATTAATTTCATAATTGTATTCATAATTCTCATAGAAATATTTGAGGATAGCTAAATTTTCAGATCTATAACAAGTATCATCAATATCATCAAACTCTTCAAACATAGATTCAATTTCATAAGCACCCATAAAAGCAACAAATTCTTCTATTTGTTCCACATCATAGTAATCATATATACCTCTAGCATAAGAAGCCAAGGTTTCATTATCATTAAATTTGCATGAAAAGGAGAGGTGTGGAGAATTCATCCTAGAGCAACAAGTATAATCATATTCCGAGCATAGTTGTCTAGCATACCACTTCAATATATGAATTTGATCCCATAATAGTTTCCCTTTTTGTGTTAAGCGATAATCCCTAAAGTATTCATGTTGATCCAATGTTACTCCCATTACATAATTGAATGGGGTTTTCTCAGGATTATTAAAGTAGTACATGATATCTTTCACATAACCAGCATCGAGGGTTTTAGGAGGTTCCCCATCTCCATGAGCAGCAAGTACACCTAATTTTTTTGGTATTTCGTGTTTCATATCCATAACTAAAGATAAAGAGCAACTAAGAACAACAAATAAAAATTACTTAGTGATAAAGCAAACAAGCACACACGAGAATATTCACCCCACGCTATTGCTCCCCGACAACGGCGCTAGAAAAAGGTCTTGATAACCCACAAGTATAGGGGATCGCAAAAGTTTTCGATAAGTAAGAGTGTCGAACCCAACGAGGAGCTAAAGGTAGAACAAATATTCCCTCAAGTTCTATCGACCACCGATACAACTCTACGCACACTTGATGTTCGCTTTACCTAGAACAAGTATGAAACTAGAAGTACTTTGTAGGTGTTGTTGGATAGGTTTGCAAGATAATAAAGAGTACGTAAATAAAAAGTAGGGGCTGTTTAGATAAAGAAACAATAAAGTAAATATAGCGAGTGTGGAAAAGTGGTGGTAGGAGTTGCGAAATTGTCCCTAAGCAATTGACTACTTTACTAGACCGATAGCAAGTATTATGTGGGAGAGGCCACTGCTAGCATGTCATCCCTTACTTGGAATTCTATGCACTTATTATTGGAACTATTAGCAAGCATCCACAACTACTAATGTTCATTAAGGTAAAACCCAACCAGAGCATTAAGATATATTGGTCCCCCTTCAATCCCGTATGCATCAATTTCTATGCTAGGTTGAAGCTTCTGTCACTCTTGCCCTCCAATACATAGTCCTATCAACATACAACTAACCCTATGGTGTGATCCACACGCGCAATCATATGATGGGAACCAAAGGATAGCAACATAACCACAAGCAAATTAAATCAATCATAGCAATTCATCAACCACCGATAGGACAACGAAAATCTACTCAGACATCATAGGATGGCAACACATCATTGGATAATAATATGAAGCATAAAGCACCATGTTCAAGTAGAGGGTACAACGGGTTGCGGAAGAGTGGACCACTGTAGATAGAGGGGGGGAAGGTGATGGAGATGTTGGTGAAGATGGCGGAGGTGTTGGTGTAGATCGCGGTGATGATGATGATGGCCACGGCAATGTTCCGGCGCCACTGGAAGAGAAGGGGAGAGGGGGGCCCTTCGTCTTCTTCTTCCTTGACCTCCTCCCTAGATGGGAGAAGGGTTTCCCCTCTGGTCCTTGGCCTCCATGGCATGGGAGGGGCGAGAGCCCCTCCAAGATTGGATCCGTCTCTCTGTCTCTCTCTATTTCTACGTTCTGTTCTGGCTTTGTTTCACCGTTTCGTATATATATATATGGAGATCCGTAACTCCGATTGGCATGAAAGCTTCGCCGTGATTTTTTTCCAAATATTAGCTTTCTTGCGGCAAAAGAAGAGCGTCAACCGCCTTACGGTGGGCTCACGAGGGTAGGGGCGCGCCCTAAGGGGGGGCGCCCCCCTGCCTCGTGACCACCTCGAGCACTGGTTCGTGTTGATTTTCCTTCCGAATTTTCCATATTTTCCAAAAATAAGCTCCGTCCGTTTTTATCCCACTTGGACTCCGTTTGATATGGATATTCTGTGAAACCAAAAACATGCAACAGACAGGAACTGGCACTGGGCACTGGATCAATATGTTAGTCCCAAAAATAATATAAATAGTTGCCAAAAAGTATATCAAAGTTAAATAATATTGGCATGGAACAGTCAAAAATTATAGATACGACGGAGACGTATCATCAGTTCTCGGCTTTCTCTACTGAGGTGCTCGTCCGGATGAACCAGGGCACAACTGCAGTAGTTCTCCTGGTGCCGCCTTAGCCGATAGAGCGGGACATAAGGCAGCAAAACACAGGAGCCGGGCAAACCCAACATTTGACCAAAGACATGATTTGGAGCTGATGCATATAAGGCCAAACTCGCGATGCCGAACACTCCCTAAGGTATTCGGTCTTTACGGTGTAAACCGGGCCTAAACATTGCCCTTTGTAATAAGCCCCTGGTGTCCAGGTACGTGAAATATTCTGACGTGGCCACATGCCAATACGTCAACATCCTTCTCAATTGTACTGAGAATCTGAGGGATGTGTATCAACAAGAGACAGTAAAAAAGGTTTACGCAGGGTCTTAATCTAAAAACAATCCTTCGAACAGGTCCCTGCTGCACATCTACGCCTGTGTCTCCGTTGTGCCGTATTCTGGACGGGTGTAGCACAATGGTCATCTGAAAAAGAAAGGAACTTAATCGAAAAGTTGTCATGCAAAAGGTAAGTTATACTAAATAAACAATATATAGTTCGAAATGAATAAAGTTGAACCTGATTGCCACTTGTGCGCGCGCGTTGAGCCCCTTGTATTGTAATAGGGGTATAGCCATCAAACCTGTATCAATTACATATAGCTGTACCGGACTCGTCCAACCGTGTCCGTGGTCTTAACGACCTGTCAGATGCTTTTTAGTTAGTGAGGCCGTTTAGTGCGGCAGTCGCACGGTCTTCCGTGCGCAAGGAGCACTCAATATTTCCATTTACTATAATGATGCCGCGTGGACCGGGCATCTTAAGCATGAGGGAAGCGTAATGTGGTATTGCGTTAAAGCGAGCGAAAGCTTCGCGTCCGAGTAATGCTTGATAGCCACTTTCGAACGGAGCGATGTGGAAGGTTAAATTTTTGCTGCGGAAATTATCGGGGAAGCCGAATATAACCTCTAGTAGCAGGGAGCCCGTGCAATGGGCTTCTGGGCCTGGCATTACTCCTTTAAAGGTAGTGTTCTATGGCTAATTTTTGCTGGGTCTATCCCTATGTTGCGTACTGTGTCCTGATATAACAGGTTTAAACTGTTGCCGCCGTCCATCAGAACTCGTGTGAAGTGGTATCCGTCAATTATTGGGTCTAATACCAAGGCAGCCCATCCTACACGCCGAACACTTGCTGAGTAATCCTGATGGTCAAAAGTGGTCGGTTGGGACGACCAGTGGCAGAACTCCGCGGTGATAGGCCCTGGGGCATGTGTCTCTGGGAGTGCCTCTTTGTTTCTCCCCTTTTTTATGTATAATACGTTAACTGTTTTGACTTCTAGTGGGAATTTCTTCTGTTCCCCAGTACTTTTCTTGCGAGGCTCGTCCTCGTCTTCGCTTGGTGTATCTTGCCCCTTATGTTCGGCTTGAGCTTGCCGGACTGCTTGAAGAGCCAACATTCTCTATGGGTATGATTTGCAGGTTTGTCGGGGGTACTATGGATCTGACATATTTGGTCCAGAATCTTGTTTAGGCTGGACAGTTCGTCTCTGTTGCCTTTGGAGGGCGGCTTTTGCTGACCTGGCCGAGAGCTTCTGAATCCGGCGTTTACCGCCATGCTCTTCGGGTTGTCTTCTTTATTCCAGTGCTTGTTTTTGCTGCGTCGTGATTTCCCGTTCCCGTCCCTAACTTCGGATGTACTTGGGTTGCTGGTGCTGCATCGGGCTAACCAACTGTCCTCGCCCTCAGCATTTCTTGGCCGAGGTGTCTGGCGAGCCATTCATCTCGAACACTGTGCTTGAAAGCTGCTAAGGCTTCGGCGTCCGGATAGTCGACTATTTGGTTCTTCTTAGTGAGGAACCTGTTCCAAAGCTTTCGGGCTGACTCTCTGGGCTGTTGAGTTATATGACTTAAATCATCTGCATCCGGTGGTCGGACATAGGTCCCTTGAAAATTTGCCCGAAAGGCGTCTTCGAGCTCTTCCCAGCTTCCAATGGAGTTCTCGGGGAGGCTTTTAAGCCAGTGCCGGGCTGGCCCTTTGAGCTTGAGGGGTAAGTACTTGATGGCGTGGAGATCGTCTCCTCGAGCCATGTGGATATGGAGGATATAGTCCTCAATCCAGACCCCAGGGTCTGTTGTTCCATCGTACGCCTCTATGTTTACGGGTTTGAATCCCTCTGGAAATTCATGGTCCGGCACCTCGTCCGTGAAACATAGGGGGTGTGCGGCACCCCTGTATTTGGGTGTACCGTGGTGTTCGGATGTTTGTTGTGTTGTATTGCATACTGGAGCACGCTTGCGTGGCCCGTATATGGATCTGGTTGCGCCGTCCTTTTGATGCGAGCCCTCGCGTGGATCGCGTACTGGCTTATGTGCGGCGTCGTTTGCCGCTCTATATTGGCCACAAGGTCGTCTATCCGACCGGATGACCATTTTGTTTTCTAATTGCGGGGGCCTCCTCGTCGAATTCAGGTAGCAATTTTTGCTTCGGGTAGCTCCTTGTGTGGCGATTACCACCGTACTTTGCTGCAGTGTTGAGTACTTCACTCCATCTAATTCTGAGTGTGTCTTGCGCAGCCCTGAGCCTTTGCTTCTGCTTTTTCAGACTCCTCGCAGTGGCAACAAGCCTTTGATGGGCATTCTGTTGCTCCGGGCGCCTGTCCGGTGTGATGTCGTCCGGATTGTTATCTTCGACGGAGTCGGATTCTTCGGTTTGATTCTCCGTGTTGCCCTGGTCGGGCGGTGGTTCACCCTGCTCTATCGCTGGGTCTATATGACCTTTGCTCCTGCCGAGGCAGGATTTGGAGCGGCGCTTATGCCACCGCTTTGACTGCTTCTCAAGGGAACAACCCTTCGTTGTGTCCTTCCGTTCCTCGTTGTTGTTTTCTTTGGGTGTGTCCACCATGTATACATCGTATGATGAAGTGGGCGTCCAGTGCCCTGTGGGCAGCGGTTCCTGTTCGTCTCCTACATCGTCGTCCATGCCGTCGATGTCTTTGGAGTCGAAGTCAAGCATGTCGGTCATATCATCGACAGTGGCTACTAAGTGGGTGGTGGGTGGGCGGCGAGCTTCTTCGTCATCCGCATCCCAATCCTGCCGAACATAGTTCGGACCGGACTCTCCTGACAGGGAGAGAGACCTTAATGAGTTCAGTATGTCGCCGAAGGGCGAGTGCTGAAAAATATCCGCGGAGGTAAACTCCATGATCGGCGCCCACTTGGATTCGATAGGTACGGGCACAGGCGGTTCGGAGTCCGTGGTCGGGGAAGGATCCGGCAGTGTGGCATCACGGCTCTCGTGAAGGGTAAGGTCGATATTCGGCTCGATCGCCGCTGAGGATACGACCTCCATGGCGGGGTCTATCCACCCGTCCATGGATGGCGCAACTGGTTCCGAATTGAGGGTCGGAGCGGTTGCCGGTGTGATCTCCTGAACACTGTCCGATGGCAGAGCTAAATCATGCTCATCATGACCGTGTGGCGCACAAGGCAGGGGCGTAACTCTTGATCTGCTCCAGATCGCCAAGCGAGTTGGCCCGCAGTGCGAAGCTGCCGAACACAAAGATCTGTCTGGGGAGAAAAGTCTCACCCTGGACTGCATCGCTATCGATGATCGAAGGAGCCATCAAGCCTAACGGCGACAACACAGAGGAACTCTCAATGAAAGCACCAATGTCGGTGTCAAAACCGGCGGATCTCGGGTAGGGGGTCCCGAACTATGCGTCTAAGGTGGATGGTAACAGGAGGCAGGGGACACAATGTTTTACCCAGGTTCGGGCCCTCTTGATGGAGGTAAAACCCTACGTCTTGCTTGATTATTCTTGATAATATGAGTAGTACAAGAGTTGATCTACCATGAGATCAGAGAGGCAAAACCCTAGAAGCTAGCCTATGGTATGATTGTCTATTGTCCTACGGACTAAAACCCTCCGTCTTATATAGACACCGGAAGGGGCTAGGGTTACACAAGGTCGGTTACAAAGGAGGAGATATACATATCCGTATTGCCTAGCTTGCCTTCCACACCAAGTAGAGTCCCATCCGGACACGGGACGAAGTCTTCAATCTTGTTTCTTCATAGTCCAACAATCCGGCCAAAGGATATAGTCGGGTCGTCCAGAGACGCCCTTATCCAGGACTCCCTCAACGACTGTACAAGGGTTTACTGGTTCGTCTGTCGTCGCCGGAGAATAACAACAAGTGTGGATGAGTAGAGGGATGGCTAGGAAAGTGATGGGAGTAGAGTGGGCGGTGAGGCCTGCGCGGCAGCACAGCTGGCCGCGGGGAGGTGTTGGAAATATGCCCTAGAGGCAATAATAAAAGGATTATTATTATATTTCCTTGTTCATGATGATTGTCTTTTATTCATGCTATAATTGTGTTATCTGGAAATCGTAATACATGTGTGAATACATATACACCAACATGTCCCTAGTAAGCCTCTAGTTGACTAGCTCGTTGACCAACAGATAGTCATGGTTTCCTGACTATGGACATTGGATGTCATTGATAACGAGATCACATCATTAGGAGAATGATGTGATGGACAAGACCCAATCCTAAACATAGCACAAGATCGTATAGTTCGTTTGCTAGAGTTTTTCCAATGTCAAGTATCTTTTCCTTAGACCATGAGATCGTGTAACTCCCGGATACCGTAGGAGTGCTTTGGGTGTACCAAACGTCACAACGTAACTGGGTAACTATAAAGGTATACTACGGGTATCTCCGAAAGTGTCTGTTGGGTTGACACGGATCAAGACTGGGATCTGTCACTCCATATGACGGAGAGGTATCTCTGGGCCCACTCGGTAATGCATCACAATAATGAGCTCAAAGTGACCAAGTGTCTGGTCACGGGATCATGCATTACGGTACGAGTAAAGTGACTTGCCGGTAACGAGATTGAACGAGGTATTGGGATACCGACGATCGAATCTCGGGCAAGTAACGTACCGATTGACAAAGGGAATTGTATACGGGGTTGCTTGAATCCTCGACATCGTGGTTCATCCGATGAGATCATCGAGGAGCATGTGGGAGACAACATGGGTATCCAGATCCCGCTGTTGGTTATTGACCGGAGAGTCGCCTCAGTCATGTCTACATGTCTCCCGAACCCGTAGGGTCTACACACTTAACGTTCGGTGACGCTAGGGTTGTAGAGATATGAGTATGCAGTAACCCGAAAGTTGTTCGGAGTCCCGGATGAGATCCCGGACGTCACGAGGAGTTCCAGAATGGTCCGGAGGTGAAGAATTATATATAGGAAGTGCAGTTTTGGCCATCGGGAGAGTTTTGGGGGTCAACGGTATTGTACCGGGACCACCGGAAGGGTCCCGGGGGTCCACCGGGTGGGGCCACCCATCCCGGAGGGCCCCATGGGCTGAAGTGGGGAGGGAACCATCCCATAGTGGGCTGGTGCACCCCCCCTTGGGCCCCCCATGCGCCTAGGGTTGGGAACCCTAGGGGAGGGGGCGCCTCCACTTGCCTTGGGGGGCACTCCACCCCCTTGGTCGCCGCCCTCCCTAGGAGATCCCATCTCCTAGGGCCGGCGCACCCCCTAGGGGGGCCTATATAAAGGGGGGAGGGAGGGCAGCCACACCCCTGAAGCCTTGGCGCCTCCCTCTCCCCTGCTACACCTCTCCCTCTCGCAGAAGCTCGGCGAAGCCCTGCTGCGGTGACTGCTGCATCCACCACCACGCCGTCGTGCTGCTGGATCTTCATCAACCTCTCCTTCCCCCTTGCTGGATCAAGAAGGAGGAGACATCATGCTGACCGTACGTGTGTTGAACGCGGAGGTGCCGTCCGTTCGGCGCTAGGATCTCCGGTGATTTGGATCACGACGAGTACGACTCCCTCATCCCCGTTCTTTGAACGCTTCCGCTCGCGATCTACAAAGGTATGTAGATGCATCCGTTCACTTGTTGCTAGATGAACTCATAGATGGATCTTGGAGAAAACGTAGGAAAATTTATTGTTTTCTGCAACGTTCCCCAACAGTGGTATCAGAGCTAGGTCTATGCGTAGTTCTCTTTGCACGAGTAGAACACAATTTGTTGTGGGCGTAGATGTTGTCAACTTTCTTGCCGCTACTAGTCTTATTTTGCTTCAGCGGTATTGTGGGATGAAGCGGCCCGGACCAACCTTACACGTACGCTTACGTGAGACCGGTTCCACCGACTGACATGCACTAGTTGCATAAGGTGGCTGGCGGGTGTCTATCTCTCCCACTTTAGTTGGAGCGGATTCGACGAAAAGGGTCCTTATGAAGGGTAAATAGAAGTTGACAAATCATGTTGTGGCTTTAACGTAGGTAAGAAAACGTTCTTGCTAGAACCTTCTTGCAGCCACGTAAAACTTGCAACAACAATTAGAGGACGTCTAACTTGTTTTTGCAGCAAGTGTTTTGTGATGTGATATGGCCAAAGTTGTGATGAATGATGAATGATATATGTGATGTATGAGATCATGTTCTTGTAATAGGAATCACGACTTGCATGTCGCTGAGTATGACAACCAGCAGGAGCCATAGGAGTTGTCTTTATTTTTTGTATGACCTGCGTGTCATTGAGAAACGCCATGTAAATTACTTTACTTTATTGCTAAACGTGTTAGCCATAGTAGTAGAAGTAATAGTTGGCGAGCAACTTCATGGAGACACGATGATGGAGATCATGGTGTCATGCCGGTGACAATATGATCATGGAGCCCCAAGATGGAGATCACAGGAGCTATATGATATTGGCCATATCATGTCACTATTATTTGATTGCATGAGATGTTTATCATGTTTTTGCATCTTGTTTACTTAGAACGACGGTAGTAAATAAGATGATCCCTCATAATAATTTCAAGAAAGTGTTCCCCCTAACTGTGCACCGTTGCGACAGTTCGTTGTTTCGAAGCACCACGTGATGATCGGGTGTGATAGATTCCAACGTTCACATACAACGGGTGTAAGACAGATTTACACATGCAAACACTTAGGTTGACTTGACGAGCCTAGCATGTACAGACATGGCCTCGGAACACAGAAGACCGAAAGGTCGAGCATGAGTCGTATAGAAGATACGATCAACATGAAGATGTTCACCGATGTTGACTAGTCCGTCTCACGTGATGATCGGACACGGCCTAGTTAACTCGGATCATGTTATACTTAGATGACTGGAGGGATGTCTATCTGAGTGGGAGTTCATTGAATAATTTGATTAGATGAACTTAATTATCATGAACTTAGTCTAAAATCTTTACAACATGTCTTGTAGATCAAATGGCCAACGTTGTCCTCAACTTCAACGCGTTCCTAGAGAAAACCAAGCTGAAAGACGATGGCAGCAACTATACGGACTGGGTCCGGAACCTGAGGATCATCCTCATAGCTGCCAAGAAAGATTATGTCCTACAAGCACCGCTAGGTGAAGCACCTGCTCTCCCTGCAGAACAAGACGTTATGAACGCTTGGCAGACACGTGCTGATGATTACTCCCTCGTTCAGTGCGGCATGCTTTACAGCTTAGAACCGGGGCTCCAAAAGCGTTTTGAGAGACACGGAGCATATGAGATGTTCGAAGAGCTGAAAATGGTTTTTCAAGCTCATGCCCGGGTCGAGAGATATGAAGTCTCCGACAAGTTCTTCAGCTGTAAGATGGAGGAAAACAGTTCTGTCAGTGAGCACATACTCACTATGTCTGGGTTACATAACCGCTTGACTCAGCTGGGAGTTAATCTCCCGGATGACGCGGTCATTGACAGAATCCTTCAGTCGCTTCCACCGAGCTACAAGAGCTTTGTGATGAACTTCAATATGCAGGGGATGGAAAAGACCATTCCTGAAGTATTTGCAATGCTGAAATCAGCAGAGGTAGAAGTCAAAAAGGAACATCAAGTGTTGATGGTGAATAAAACCACTAAGTTCAAGAAAGGCAAGGGTAAGAAGAACTTCAAGAAGGACGGCAAGGGAGTTGCCGCGCCCGGTAAGCAAGCTGCCGGGAAGAAGCCAAAGAATGGACCCAAGCCCGAGACTGAGTGTTTTTATTGCAAGGGAAGTGGTCACTGGAAGCGGAACTGCCCCAAATACTTAGCGGACAAGAAGGCCGGCATCACGAAAGGTATATGTGATATACATGTAATTGATGTGTACCTTACCAGTACTCGTAGTAGCTCCTGGGTATTTGATACCGGTGCGGTTGCTCACATTTGTAACTCAAAGCAGGAGCTGCGGAATAAGCGGAGACTGGCGAAGGACGAGGTGACGATGCGCGTCGGGAATGGTTCCAAGGTCGATGTGATCGCCGTCGGCACGCTACCTCTACATTTACCTACGGGATTAGTTTTAAACCTCAATAATTGTTATTTAGTGCCAGCTTTGAGCATGAACATTGTATCAGGATCTCGTTTAATTCGAGATGGCTACTCATTTAAATCCGAGAATAATGGTTGTTCTATTTATATGAGAGATATGTTTTATGGTCATGCTCCGATGGTGAATGGTTTATTCTTAATGAATCTCGAGCGTAATGCTACACATATTCATAGTGTGAATACCAAAAGATGTAAGGGTTGATAATGATAGTCCCACATACTTGTGGCACTGCCGCCTTGGTCACATAGGTGTCAAACGCATGAAGAAGCTCCATGCAGATGGACTTTTAGAGTCTCTTGATTATGAATCATTTGACACGTGCGAACCATGCCTCATGGGTAAAATGACCAAGACTCCGTTCTCAGGAACAATGGAGCGAGCAACCAACTTATTGGAAATCATACATACTGATGTGTGCGGTCCAATGAGTGTTGAGGCTCGCGGTGGCTATCGTTATGTTCTCACCCTCACTGATGACTTGAGTAGATATGGGTATGTCTATTTAATGAAACACAAGTCTGAGACCTTTGAAAAGTTCAAGGAATTTCAGAGTGAGGTTGAGAATCAACGTGACAGGAAAATCAAGTTCTTGCGATCAGATCGTGGGGGAGAATACTTGAGTCACGAATTTGGCACACACTTAAGAAAATGTGGAATAGTTTCACAACTCACGCCGCCTGGAACACCTCAGCGTAATGGTGTGTCCGAACGTCGTAATCGCACTCTATTAGATATGGTGCGATCTATGATGTCTCTTACCGATTTACCGCTATCATTTTGGGGCTATGCTTTAGAGACTGCCGCATTCACTTTAAATAGGGCTCCGTCGAAATCCGTTGAGACGACACCGTATGAATTATGGTTTGGGAAGAAACCTAAGCTGTCGTTTCTAAAAGTTTGGGGATGCGATGCTTATGTCAAGAAACTTCAACCTGAAAAGCTCGAACCCAAGTCGGAAAAATGCGTCTTCATAGGATACCCTAAAGAAACTATTGGGTATACCTTCTACCTCAGATCCGAAGGCAAGATCTTTGTTGCCAAGAATGGATCCTTTCTAGAGAAAGAGTTTCTCTCGAAAGAAGTAAGTGGGAGGAAAGTAGAACTTGATGAAGTATTACCTCTTGAACCGGAAAGTGGCGCAACTCAAGAAAATGTTCCTGAGGTGCCTGCACCGACTAGAGAGGAAGTTAATGATGATGATCATGAAACTTCAGATCAAGTTGCTACTGAACTTCGTAGGTCCACAAGGACACGTTCCGCACCAGAGTGGTACGGCAACCCTGTCTTGGAAATCATGTTGTTAGACAACGGTGAACCTTCGAACTATGAAGAAGCGATGGCGGGCCCGGATTCCGACAAATGGCTGGAAGCCATGAAATCCGAGATAGGATCCATGTATGAAAACGAAGTATGGACTTTGACTGACTTGCCCGATGATCGGCGAGCCATAGAAAATAAATGGATCTTTAAGAAGAAGACAGACGCGGATGGTAATGTGACCATCTATAAAGCTAGGCTTGTCGCTAAGGGTTATCGACAAGTTCAAGGGGTTGACTACGATGAGACTTTCTCACCCGTAGCGAAGCTGAAGTCCGTCCGAATCATGTTAGCAATTGCCGCATTCTATGATTATGAGATATGGCAAATGGACGTCAAAACGGCATTCCTTAATGGTTTCCTTAAGGAAGAATTGTATATGATGCAGCCGGAAGGTTTTGTCGATCCTAAGAATGCTGACAAGGTGTGCAAGCTCCAACGCTCGATTTATGGGCTGGTGCAAGCATCTCGGAGTTGGAACATTCGCTTTGATGAGATGATCAAAGCGTTTGGGTTTATGCAGACTTATGGAGAAGCCTGCGTTTACAAGAAAGTGAGTGGGAGCTCTGTAGCATTTCTCATATTATATGTAGATGACATACTTTTGATGGGAAATGATATAGAACTTTTGGACAGCATTAAGGCCTACTTGAATAAGAGTTTTTCAATGAAGGACCTTGGAGAAGCTGCTTATATATTAGGCATCAAGATCTATAGAGATAGATCAAGACGCCTCATAGGTCTTTCACAAAGCACATACCTTGATAAGATATTGAAGAAGTTCAATATGGATCAGTCTAAGAAGGGGTTCTTGCCTGTGTTGCAAGGTGTGAAATTGAGCTCAGCTCAATGTCCGACCACGGCAGAAGATATAGAAGAGATGAGTGTCATCCCCTATGCCTCAGCCATAGGGTCTATTATGTATGCCATGCTGTGTACCAGGCCTGATGTAAACCTTGCCGTAAGTTTGGTAGGAAGGTACCAAAGTAATCCCGGCAAGGAACACTGGACAGCGGTCAAGAATATCCTGAAGTACCTGAAAAGGACTAAGGACATGTTTCTCGTTTATGGAGGTGACGAAGAGCTCGTCGTAAAGGGTTACGTCGACGCTAGCTTCGACACAGATCTGGATGACTCTAAGTCACAAACCGGATACGTGTATATGTTGAATGGTGGAGCAGTAAGCTGGTGCAGCTGCAAGCAGAGCGTCGTGGCGGGATCTACATGTGAAGCGGAGTACATGGCAGCCTCGGAGGCAGCGCATGAAGCAATTTGGGTGAAGGAGTTCATCACCGACCTAGGAGTCATACCCAATGCGTCGGGGCCGATCAAACTCTTCTGTGACAACACTGGAGCTATTGCACTTGCCAAGGAGCCCAGGTTTCACAAGAAGACCAGGCACATCAAGCGTCGCTTCAACTCCATTCGTGAAAATGTTCAAGATGGAGACATAGATATTTGTAAAGTACATACGGATCTGAATGTCGCAGATCCGTTGACTAAACCTCTCCCTAGGGCAAAACATGATCAACACCAGAACTCTATGGGTGTTCGATTCATCACAATGTAACTAGATTATTGACTCTAGTGCAAGTGGGAGACTGTTGGAAATATGCCCTAGAGGCAATAATAAAAGGATTATTATTATATTTCCTTGTTCATGATAATTGTCTTTTATTCATGCTATAATTGTGTTATCCGGAAATCGTAATACATGTGTGAATACATAGACACCAACATGTCCCTAGTAAGCCTCTAGTTGACTAGCTCGTTGATCAACAGATAGTCATGGTTTCCTGACTATGGACATTGGATGTCATTGATAACGAGATCACATCATTAGGAGAATGATGTGATGGACAAGACCCAATCCTAAACATAGCACAAGATCGTATAGTTCGTTTGCTAGAGTTTTTCCAATGTCAAGTATCTTTTCCTTAGACCATGAGATCGTGTAACTCCCGGATACCGTAGGAGTGCTTTGGGTGTACCAAACGTCACAACGTAACTGGGTGACTATAAAGGTATACTACGGGTATCTCCGAAAGTGTCTGTTGGGTTGACACGGATCAAGACTGGGATTTGTCACTCCATATGACGGAGAGGTATCTCTGGGCCCACTCGGTAATGCATCACAATAATGAGCTCAAAGTGACCAAGTGTCTGGTCACGGGATCATGCATTATGGTACGAGTAAAGTGACTTGCCGGTAACGAGATTGAACGAGGTATTGGGATACCGACGATCGAATCTCGAGCAAGTAACGTACCGATTGACAAAGGGAATTGTATACGGGGTTGCTTGAATCCTCGACATCGTGGTTCATCCGATGAGATCATCGAGGAGCATGTGGGAGCCAACATGGGTTTCCAGATCCCGCTGTTGGTTATTGACCGGAGAGTCGTCTCGGTCATGTCTACATGTCTCCCGAACCCGTAGGGTCTACACACTTAAGGTTTGGTGACGCTAGGGTTGTAGAGATATGAGTATGCAGTAACTCGAAAGTTGTTCGGAGTCCTGGATGAGATCCCGGATGTCACGAGGAGTTCTAGAATGGTCCGGAGGTGAAGAATTATATATCGGAAGTGCAGTTTCGGCCATCGGGGGAGTTTCGGGGGTCAAGGTATTGTACCGGGACCACCGAAAGGGTCCCGGGGGTCCACCGGGTGGGGCCACCCATCCCGGAGGGCCCCATGGGCTGAAGTGGGGAGGGAACCAGCCCATAGTGGGCTGGTGCGCCCTCCCCCCTTGGGGCCCCCATGCGCCTAGGGTTGGGAACCCTAGGGGAGGGGGCGCCTCCACTTGCCTTGGGGGGCACTCCACCCCCTTGGCCGCCGCCCCCCCTAGGAGATCCCATCTCCTAGGGTCGGCGCACCTCCTAGGGGGGCCTATATAAAGGGGGGAGGGTAGCCGCACCCCTGAAGCCTTGGCGCTTCCCTCTCCCCTGCTACACCTCTCCCTCTCGCAGAAGCTTAACGAAGCCCTGCTGCGGTGACTGCTGCATCCACCACCACGCCGTCGTGCTGCTGGATCTTCATCAACATCTCCTTCCCCCTTGCTAGATCAAGAAGGAGGAGACGTCACGCTGACCGTACGTGTATTGGACGCGGAGGTGCCGTCCGTTCAGCGCTAGGATCTCCGGTGATTTGGATCACGACGAGTACGACTCCCTCATCCCCGTTCTTTGAACGCTTCCTCTCGCGATCTACAAAGGTATGTAGATGCATCCGATCACTCATTGCTAGATGAACTCATAGATGGATCTTGGTGAAAACGTAGGAAAAATTATTGTTTTCTGCAACGTTCCCCAACAGGGAGCAGGCAGTCCCGCCGGCGCTTGTTTGAGCGGCTGGAGCAGGAAGAGTAGAGATTGGAGAAGCACAACGGCCGTTGGATGGACATCCAACAGTATACAAGCCATCTGTGGAAAACAGCATACAGCCCATCTACCATTATTTCAAATAATTTACAGCCCATTTGTTAATTCTTACGGGTTTTTTGGAGCCCATATTCTTTTTGTTAGCATTACAGCCCATATTGTGGCCACGGTTAAAAAATTATAGGAAATTTTGCATATGTCGGTGCAGTCTGAACTATTTTTAATCCCGAAATTTCGAGTCGCATTTAGACTGATTTTAAAAATAAATGTATATCAATATAAAATCTAATAAATTGTCCGCATAAAAATCAATGCTATTTAAAATCTCGAAATAAAAAAAAAAGATATTTGAAACTAATTGCGAGTTTGATGTGTTTTAAAAATGTACAGTTCATTTCTCATTACTGATAGGCCGTTTTCTTGGCCAGCCGAATGAAGCTCTCCTCATCATGAAAGATTTGCAGCCCAACAGGCCTGATAAAGCGACTTACTTGACAAATCACAAAAAAACTAGGCTAGCCATTTTCAGAAAGAAAAAACTACTGGGCTGTTCTGTGGTAAACATAAAAGAAAAGGCTGTCTAGATAGGCCAGAGTGTCCCGCATAGCCCAGTTGACACCCTACTTCCGTCTCAAAAACAAATTAGATAAATGCCACTCCAATTATGGCGATTCACAAAAATGCCACTGCAATTTCCAAACTTTGAAAAATGCCACTGCAATTTTTGCAAACTTTGAAAAATGCCACTGCAGTTTGCAAACTTTGAAAAACGCCACTCCAGACTTTGAAAAATGCCACTAGAAATGGCATGAAATGGCATTTTTCAAAGTTTGGAAATTGCAGTGGCATTTCTCGGATACACCATATTTGGAGTGGCATTTATCAAATCAACCCAAAACAAAAATAACTGGGCGAGCTGCTGGGTCCCTGGTGTCAGCCGCTCGTTGTGCAATTCTCTCGTTTATTGACTATGTTGACAATGGCATGGGACCCAGATGTCAGAAATCCACTAGGAGGAGCCATTTTTTGTTGGCTTGAAATAAGGAGGCACTTGCTTGCGTACTGCCATGACCTTGGCGGGTCCCTGCTGTCATCCTCTCCACGTACAATCATCTCCTGATTGTGTGCACGTCAACTTGCTAAGCCCACAAGTCAGCCTCTAAACCCGTGGAGGACAAATACAACCCATTTAAAAAAATAACAGCCCATTCCATACGTTCAAACAGAAAGTTCAACATTCATAGCAAAGTAACAGGTCTGATCCACATATAGAGTACTGAACTTCCACGTTGACAACCATCATAGCCAAGTTAACTATCTACTCCCACTAATACTCTAGTAGCGTACAAGTACTAACTTACTCTTAGCTAACTAGACGATGCCGGCCGCCATCTGTGGTACACGCTAAACTCCGGCACCGGCATCGTGCGCCTCGCCTCGGACTTGCAAGAGGTGTGATAGGGCGTGTTGCTCGCGCGCGTTGGCCCTTTCCATGCCGGCGTGGTCCACCGAAGCTTCGGCTTCCAAGCGGGAAACCCACTTGACGATCTGGTAGTAAAATTCGGCGTCGCGAACATGTGCATGCCCGACAGCCTCCAGGGCTATTTGCCGGGCGCCGGCCTCCACGTAGTCGGCCCAGTTGTGGGCGCTCTGCTCGTGACTCAGAGCGTCGGTGCGCTGCTGCTCCATGTCCCGCTGGCGACGCAAATCGGCGATACGCTGCTCCTCCGCCAAGCGGCCGCGCTCCAACAACTCCTGCTCCTCCGCCATGCGATCGCGCTCCAACAACTCCTCGATCTCCGCATTGCCATCTAAAGACAGATAGAATGCCTCCTCCCTCCGTCTGCCTTCCGGTGAAAACCCGAACACTAGTTCCGGCGGTGACCGCCTCCGGCATCGCCTACCGCGGACAGGCGGGGGCATGGCAGACGTGGCGAGCGACGTCGGGCCTGTGGGGGCTTATGAGGATATGGCGAGTTGGGTCACGGTATCACCGGAGAAGGCCGGGAAACAGTACTTATAGGCGGAAGGTAGCGCGGCGGTCATCGGAATTCAATGCATAATGGCTTAGCACGCCAGCTTGCCATGGAAAACTAAAGAAACTGAAAATATGACTGTGTCGTCCCGTCCCGTCTGGGTCGCACACCGACATGGCGGTCAAACGAGTGCACTCAAATCATCTCCCTCCTTGTCAATAATGATTCCACGGATTTAAAAAGCCCACAACAATTAAAGTGTATCTTTTTTCGCATTAGTTAGCTACCTTAATTACGGTCGGCTGCATGCAGGCACTCAGAATCGCTCGCAGGTAGTACGCGAAGCAGCATGCAACGAGTCGCAGCCGAGGGCACGCATGCATCCACTTAAATCACTGGAATTAATTAGGCCTAAACTTCTGCATGCCGTTAATTATTGGCATGCCTTGGTCTTACTACTTTGCTCACGGGACTAATAAACCTGGACGAAGGAAGTACTTTGGTTGGTGAGAGGTTTGAATTAAGCCCTGCAAACCAGAAAGGAGGTACTAGTACGTGCGTGATCCGCTATTTATTCGTGTAGGATCGAGTAGGTCGTTTCTTGAATTGAGCCCTGCAAACCGGAAAGGAGGTAGTATGTGCGTGATCCGCTATTTATCCGTGTAGGATCGATAGTGTAGCTTGTCAGTTTCTTCAGAGATAGGCATTTTTATCCGTGTAGGATCGATAGTGTAGCTTGTCAGTTTCTTCAGAGGTAGGCATTTTTATTCAAAAAACTGCCACTTTGCATCTTGCGTCGCAAATAAAACTACCAGGAGCGCATTTGTAGGCTAGCTAGTGATCGATCAGTAACTTGTAAACACTGAGCGAACAGAAATAAGTAACTGTTAATGCATCTCAATGATTCACAGATCATATACAAATATGTAGCTCCAAAAGCAAAGATCAGCCACTTCGGATCTTGCGTCACAACTAAAACTAACTAGTACAATTCCCATACATAAGATCAACATGTTAATGCATCTCAATGATTCACAGATCATATACAAATATGTAGCTCCAAAAGCAAAGATCTAGAAAAAACATCTGTTCTTCCTACTAACATGGATGCTTCTCTTGGCCAACATTCAGTACAGACTGAAAGACAAATTTGTTTGTGAAGTCTACAATTCCTCTTACAAACGTAAGTGGTTTCACCAACAGCTGGAACCATGAGAATGAACCACACATGATGGAGGAACATCCACTGCAATATGATTTGGTCTTCTCTCGATCACACCGCGAGACTATTTTCGGAATACAAACTTTAACTTAGGCAAAATGATGCCCATTGTATAATCAGACCAAAGCAATGAAGCACCTAGTGTTGGCCAATAAATAGTACATACTACTTTTCTGCAGTCCATGAAGTGACTATCCAATCTTTCTGTGTCTATTTTCAAATGGCACTGCATGCAGTGACTATACTATTCTCTTGTGCAGTTCAACCAAAATTGCGGACACTTTGTTTGTTTGCCAAATAGCAACGGGCAGACATCTCTGTCTGCACAAATATCAAGCAGCTAGTAAACATATACCACACCTTGTATTTTCGGTTTAAACATGTCTCTTCCGCTTAGCATCTGTCATGTTCTGCACTGGACAATCTGATACAGTTATGTTTTGCCCTGGACAATTTCATACTGAATTGATTTGCTGGTTCAGAGCAGAAATATAGCGCCTATTCTTCATCAGACCAAGGATATCCATGTTCGCAGTGATGGAAGAGGTGAAATCGATACAACCGAAATTGAGCATCCAATCATTGAATCCTGTCCTGCACCTCCAATGTAGGTCCACCCTGCCAATAAATTCACATGCAAACCACTAGTATTACTATCTAATGACAGTACAAAAAGAGTAGCAAGATAGTAGCAAACCATGTACCTTCGTAATGAACAGCTCATAGTGCCACCAATTGGATATAAAGGTTTGGAAAAAACATGCTCCTAATGTTGAACCAGTTGGACTTTTTGTGCAGTTCCACTAAAATCGAGCATCCCTGTTTGCATAGATATTGAAAGTGTGATTACTCTAAAAGTGGCACTAGTTGAAGCATAGACTCACAAATATAAGCATTCCAATTTCTTAATGGGAAAAGGTAGCAAGACTGTTTCTAACCACCTGTTTGAAGGAATAAATAAAGCAACAGCGGCTGATGTCAGGAAGGCATACATAGTTTTTTCTGAAAAACTGAGCCATTCCTGACCTTTCCTCTTCTTTTAAGCAAATTTTGTGCAGTTCTACTAAAATAAAATGCCATCACCGCCTTGACAATTCAGTGACACTGTACAAAAGGAAATGACTTAACATTACATCATGATGTCAGGTATGTAGTCGACAGGCATTAGAGACAAACATACAGACCTCCTCCGATAACATAATGAACATTAATTTTAACAAAGGTGTGACTAGCTTTACCGGGATAATTTGAGTGAACTCTACACCCTTTGTTCCTTAATATAAGACGTTTTCGCGGTTCAATTTAAAGTACCCAAACGTCTAGTATTTAGAAAAACAGGTAGTAGTTTTCTTGAGCACATATCTGGGAAAGCTTGCCACACTTTATTTATGTCCATACGCTAATGCAACACCATTCGAATACTACAAATATACACTAATCCAGTGGCTAGTGCAACAGTAGAGTAGTTAGTTTATTACAGGGTACAGTACAATGGTTTTACTGAACAGATTTCAATAAACTCTAGCACTGGAAGGTTTCTATAAGAATTAACAATACAAAATGTAAAGGTAACAAGTTTCAGCATTGGTATACTAGCTGTGCATGAGCATTAAACCAAATACAAAAGTCTGAAGGTAACTAGCATTATTAACTAATGACAGTATAAAAAATTGCAAACCATGTACCTCCAAGGTAAATATCATTTCGAACTCGGGGGGACCTTAAAAATTGCTATCCCAATCTTGATAATCGATCAAACATAAAAACTTGATCGAACGAATCAAGAGAACAGCCGGAGGAGGAGGTGCCCACTCTTGACCTTTCCTCTTGTCTTCATAATTGTCTGTGCAGTTTAACCAAAATAAAATGACATCAGCGCCTTGGCATTTTGGTGACACTGTACAAAAAATTAACTTATCTCATGAAAGTGAGTATGTAATCTATAAGCATTAACAGTGCAAAAATCTGAAGGTAGTAACAAGTTTCATCGTTGGTATACTGGCTGTGCAACAGCATTAGAATGCCTTAGCTGAAAAATCTTTAATACATCCACAATCAACAGCTAACCCTGAAATAATCCAGTGACATTAAATGGCATTGCTTAAATTTATCGGTGGCATTAGACTGAGAGCGGCATTAGTTAAATGTGGCATCACTTTAGCAGTAGCATTGCTTGACTTGACTGCTGGCGTTATACTAACAGCAAAAAAAGTGGCAATAAGAGCATGGGAGGCCCATTCGGACAGTGGGCGCACCAGTACGATGTACCTCCACGGACGCAGAGTGGTGAGGGAGGTATGGTTGCCCAGAGCAACAAATATCCAGGCAGCATATGTGGATTACGTCCCATTTTTGTTCTCTTTAGCCACCTTTTTCCTATGCGAGGACAACAAACCGATCGACCTGGTCATTCTCTATTGCGTTGTCATGCCTTTCTACCCTTCTTCAACCAAGAGACACGAGACTCGTTCCTTAGCTACTGATTTTCCCCTTTTCAACCTAGATGCGGGTTCGATGCCTACTCTCTTGGACAGTACAGTCTCCCTTCCTTTCCTTATTCAACCCAGACATGGATTAGTCTGCATGAAGTAGGGTTTCCTTTAATAGTGCAAATTATGGTTTTCGTCTGCGTGGCCAGCAGAGCAGAGGATAGCAAATTGGGAAGATGGTGGAGTGGAAAAAGATCCACATGCAACGACGTGGCAGATGGGGCAATAGAACAAGGTTATGGTTCGAAAAGAGGTAGCATACCTGAGGGTCGGCGGGAAGTGGCTTCGCTCGTGGTCGTCGTCCTCCGCACACACTACGGCAGCGAGCTTGGGGACGGAGGCCATCCCGCGCGGGCGCTAGGTCTGAGAGGACGGCCTTGTCGTCAGTGCGTGACCTCGCTCGCCGACGACGAGTGCGTCAACGCTGCACGTCCTTTTCTTCCCCGGCGGATCTGTGACCACCGGTGAGGAGGGAGAGAGGGGCCGTCTTTTTTAGATCTGGAGAGAGGGTGGTAGTGTGAGAAGCAAGTGGGCAGCCCTTAGCAAGAAAGCGCTCAAGCTCCAGCCTATATATCTTTTTTATACTACTAGTACTGGAGGTGGAGTAGTGGTAGAGTAGTTTATATTTTCTCTACGTACAGTACCAGTTAGTCGTGCTTCAAAACTGATCGGCACGCCATTAAAAAATAAAGGTCGATAACTAATGCGGCACCTCGGGCCAACGCGGCCAGATCGCATTTTGCACGAGAAATTACACACCATGTTTCGTTGACATGTGGTCCCGTTCCAACATATCAGTGAGACGATGGCGAGTAGTAGGAGTATTTCCGAACGGACGTGTAGGCCGGGGCGCCTCTTCGTGAACCGTGGCAAACTCGCAACCGTCCACCGACTCTTCGCCTTTCCCTCTCGATTTGGAACTGCTGTCGCACGCTCTTCCTCTCCCTCCTCCATTTTCCTTCAGCCCTTCACCCTTTCTTCTGCCATTGTTCGATCGTCTTCTCCATGGAGGGAACAGGCCGGAAACGACCCCGTTATTCTTGCCCCGATCTGAAAGATGACGTGGTGGAGGAACTCATTGATCGGTGCG
The DNA here is from genome assembly GCF_018294505.1 of Triticum aestivum. Classification (NCBI taxonomy): domain Eukaryota; kingdom Viridiplantae; phylum Streptophyta; class Magnoliopsida; order Poales; family Poaceae; genus Triticum; species Triticum aestivum. The sequence goes on from NC_057803.1 coordinate 455,367,709, forward strand.
ACGTCATCACCTCGGCTAGCATGGCAGGTTCATTCAAGCCCATTCTCGACTCAACTAATAACATCATTACAAAGAACCCAAGAGTCAAGGAGCGGTTTGATCTCCCCTATCTTCTTCGCCGTGACCCTGATGACTGGCGCCGGCACGACGGAGGCCTCACCATGTGCAAGTTGATGCCGCTTGATAATGATAAGTATGATGTTAAGATGCCATCGCTTGAGGGCAAGGCTTGGGCGGGCGCAAATGGAGATTGGGTTGTTTACATTGGGTCCAACTGCGAGTGGGAACTTGTGAATGTGTACACTCGTGACCGGGTTCCACTTCCAAAAATCTCAGCAGACTGCCCAGAGGTTGAGCACACCGGTATTGTATGCACGTTCAAATACGATCATGGTGACTGTCTTCTACGGAAGATAGCAATTTGTCGAGTTCCCAACCGCTCTTGGAATTACAACAACTATCAAGTTGTTGCTATCTTCGACAAGCTTGTTGCCGTCCTTGGTGGTTTGACTCGATGGATATTGCTCAAAAATCAGTTTCTGTACACGGATGAGTACTGTGATGCAATTCAATACGAGGGCCTTGTGTTTGCTGCCACCACTCGTGGCACTGTTTTTGCATGGGATCCTCGTAGTTTCGGTACGTTTGTCTTCCACCGTAATTATAATTGTTTCATCCACATGCATGCGGGTTAGCAAGTTTCCCTTTACTAATTAACCTTCTTCTTGTGTTTCCAAGGTCCTGTGAACATCCCACCACCTATACTTGAAAATTTTTATAACCAAGGGGGAGATGACGATGGTGATGATCACGAGCATGAGGACGAGCAGCGCCCATATACTCTGTGGCGCCTGGCAACTAATTCCGATGGATCACCTCTTCTTGTGTGTATACAGCCCACTGATGATGTTACTGCTAAGGAAGCAGGTGTAGTCTCCCATGGTCGCACTCTCCGGACCTATTCCAACACCCCTTGCATGGTATTTGGGATGGATACTAGTGTGCTAGCGCCAACTCCTTCTCCCTGGTACAGAATTGATAGTCTTGGAGAAAACTCGCTCTTCCTTGGACAAAACTATCCGATGATGGTGAAAGGCGATCCAACTGCTGTTGACACAATGTTACTAGTACCATTTATGAGAAGCAACTGTGTCTATACCTCGGACATTTGGGTGGTTCCCTACCCTGGTACTGATATAGTAGGCCGCTTCAGCCTGGATGATCAGTCCTGCGTTGGTTTCCAGATCGACAATCGATGGCCCGTCCCAGAGAATCACTTGTGGTTCAAAGCAAGCGTTTCCAACGCCGAGGAATGGTTGAGTTGAAGTTCATTTCATTGCTTGTTATTTGTTGTGTGGTGAAAACTTTAGTATTTATAATGTATCCTCGTTGTCGATGTGGGTTGATGACCTGTTGTATGTAATAAAATGATATGCCTGTGATAAACTTACTAAATTTATGAATGGCTTTCGAGTCGCTTCTCTGAGTGAGTGGTGCGACGAGGCAAAAAAATATTTTCTGAATACATAATTGTACGTGCATTGCAACAGGTTATCGGATGAGGCCAATCAACAATAGTAGTACACTATTTGTACTAGCTTCACATGCTTCGCGTGTCGGGCGGGTGTTTTTTACTGTAGCCATATGTTAATGTGTTCGCTGTACGTAACCAGCACCTCGAATCCTCGATACTAGTACTATATAGTAGGAGTAAGTAGTAGGAGTAGTAGGGTGGCATGGGCCAGAACAAGCATTCACGTCCAGGAGTATGGCACACGCCACCACCACGACATCCATCTGACACCATATTATTTCTTGGAGTCTGTGCTAGAGCAATCTCTTCAACCTCGTCGTTTCTCTAACTTCAGCCATCGCACGGCGGGCGAGGTGGGGGTTTGCCGATAGTCGGTTTCCTTAACTGCGGTCCCACTTGTAAGGCCAACTCCAACGCACGACCCCAAACGGACCTCCATTTTGCACGAACTCCAACGATAATTTTGACTAGAAAATCAAGACCAAAGAAAACAAGAACCACAAGAATACATTTTACTACTCCTGTAAGTTGGATTAGTGCCTTCTCGATGCATTCATTGTTGATCTGCGGAGGCTCGATCTTGCGTGCTTCTTTCTTCTTCGAGTGTAAAGAAGTAGACGTTGCTTCCTCGCATCTAGTCTCATGTCTAGCCTCTATTCTAGTAGGAGTATCAACAAGTGCACTAATCTCATCTCTAGCCTCTGTGCTAGCTAAAAGTGATAGAACATCTACTAAATTGCGCTCTATCAATATATGGATGTACTCTTCTTCCCAATACAAAAACTTGCATCCATTCTACTCCCTCCGTTGCACAATACATGCCTTCTATTTGTCAAAATATATATGTATCTAGACATGTTTTAGTATATAGGTACATCCATTTTTGGACAAATGGAAGTCAAGTATTTTGGAACGGAGGGAGTACACAATAAAAATTTTAAGTTAGCACAACTAGTCTAATCCGAGAGCACAACCGAAGATTTGGTCGGGTTCTTCCTCCTTTTGCCGACACGTGGGACATCCAGCATCCAGGTCGTGTCATGAAAGAAAATAGAGTGGTAGTTGAAGCCACGAGATGTGCATCTTGGGTTAAACTGTAAATAGAATCTTACTACTCTTGAGTAACTCCAAAAGCGGCCACCGAAGATCTTTATTGGATTTGTTTTTCATCACCAGCACGTCGAGGTGAAAGATGTGCAGGTTCAGTGGGTCCTCTTGCGTTTTCACTGACATGTGGGGCCGCATGTGAGCAAACAGACGATGGGCTCCGCGCGTCCGCTGGCTAGCTGAGAAGAGAGATAGAGGAGGGCTGAGCACGGACTGCAGGAAATTTGTTCTACGTACCTCGATATAGGCTCGATATAGTGGGGTGGCATGGGCCATAACTAGCATTCACGTCTAGAAGTACGGCACACGCCACCCACACGACTCCATCCGACACCAATTTTCTTGGAGTCCATGCTACAACCATCTCTGCTCCCTACTGTTTTCTCAGCCATCGCACGGTGGGCGGGGTGGGGGTTTGCCGATAGTCGGTTTGCTCAACTGTGGTCCCACTTGTAAGTGAAAATGCAACACCGCACGCATTCCCGCTTGAGCGGTGTGCCGGACCAACCGTGTGGGGGTGCGATGCGAACACGGCAGACTTTTCCTTTTGAACTCGTAACTTGTAAAATTTGGTTCTGCTCCATGGTGCGACCGATAGATAGAAAATAAGGATTTTGCCTAGAGTAATGAGAAGTTTGGTTCTGGCGCCGCTCATGCATGGAGTACGTATGAAAATTATGAAGTTGATGCAAAAGGTAATATAATTACTATAGTATCATATACTACTACATGGATTTGACGGAAAGATAAAAATACATACGGATCCATCAACGACATCCTCACGCCCTAGTGCGCCGGGTCACCAACCGACGTGTGAGGAGCAGCGGCGTTGGCGGCGAGCTCAACGTGCTTCTGAACAGTGCCGTCCAAGGTTGCCTTGCGGTGCAAGAAGGCCAGCGTCGTATCGTCCTCCTCTTGCATGTAGTAGTCCTTGTGGACGATTTGCGAGTAGACATGGGTGATTAGGTCGATGGTGTCTTGTTGTGCTAGGCGCTGCGCGGCGAGCGTGACCTCGAGGTGGACATTCTCCGGTGCGACGGCGGGCAGTCGTAGGGCCACCAATGCGTCGAAGAGGTTGTCACCATAGTGGCCATTGAGGGTGGCGGGCATCGCAGAGCCTGGGCGCGTCGGCTGGAGGCTTACGTCAAAGTCGTCTGCAAGCTTCTTGACGACGGTGAACTTGTTGAGGAAACCGACGAGGACCTCGTCGAACAAGGAGACGAAGTTGTCGTCCAAGCGGCCCCTCGCCCTGGCGGCCTCAAGCAATACTACCTGGAGACATTCCTCGGTGCCGGGCCATAGGCCGGCGTCATGGACCATCTGGCACAGCCGGCTGATGCTCGCGCTCATCGCCTCCATGGGTCTAGCTTAGCTTCTAGTCAACTGATCTTGCGATTCGAGTGATCACTCTTGTCCTTGGTTAGCATGCGTAGGTGTGTAGGATTTCGTACTACTCATCGGCCCTCTACTGCACCTGCCTTTGGTTGTATGATAGGTGGGCCATCCACTCCCTGGGCCCACGTGTCATTCACCCAAAGGCAGTTGCCGTAAGTCAATGAAGTTGCGTCCCCCTCCATGCCGGTGTAGTATAGTCATCTCACCGGACCTCTAGTTGGGGCCAAACGAGAGAAGTTTGATGTTTACTGGTTTATTGGTCCCCTTTGCATTTTGCGCCAAGTTTTGACCTTTGATTTAACTAATAAAATGTTAATGCATGTAAACAAAAATGTTGTGTAAGTCACCTTACGAAAACCAAATAATCCCAAAATACTTAGGCACGGTGCATTAACTCCCTCCTTGTTTCTTATTTCATGACATATCAACCAATGAGAGATGTGGGCCGTGCATGCTTTCAATGACTTGAGACTACCAAACATGACATGCAGTGTTTAGTTCATTGCATGTAATCCTATTAGTACTCTAGTTAGCAAAAAACATTAACTTCTCTCGCCGATAGGAATAAAACACCATGTATTTGTTTACAGAGGGAGTAGTACATTTTTTGTGACATGCATTACTAGATATTGCTAGTCAAATACTAAAATCCAGATGGACGTGGTAGTACTCCTAAATCCATACGGTGGTGCTACTAGTACTAGTAGTAGTACTACCAATGTAGTAGTAGGAGTACTAGCACTGTACTACCCGTTGGTCAAATTATTACGTGCTGCTCCTCACAGTGAAGTGACAAGACCCTGCGCCGGAGATGACACCTGAGTATAGGCGCCGTGTTCGGCATACCATACCTCACCGTCTGCAGTCACTATCATCATGGCTGTAGAGCTAGCCTGCTTACAACTATCCCTGTTTGACATAATTTCCCGTGCGTAGATGCCCGTGCATTGCATGGAACACCAAGATTGGGGGTGGACGGCTCCGGCAGCGGCCATCGCGCCAGATTTTTCCACGGCCTTCTAGATGTGGTGGGGAGGAGATAAGGCTGATTGTGAGAGACAATGAGTTGTTTGTAAATAGGGAATCAGTGTGGGCATCTTTTTGCAAAAATGGAGAAGCTTGGTTTGTATGCGTCAGATCTAGATCCGATGGCTATTGGTGAAAGATGGGAGGCACAACATCATCACCAACTCAGGACCTATTTGATTCACAGGATTTTGAAAACACAGGAATAGATCACGGCAATATTACAAATTTTAAACTGATATTACAAATGTTAGGAGTAATGATGCACCTACGAAGAGGGTAGGAAGTTTACGTAAGAACTTTCGTTGCTTTAGGTGGATGCAGCATTATCGTACAAACTAAAAGCCATCGCCCTGACAAGTCACTAATGGGCAAATAAGTTTTCGAGTCTCTGGCCACTTGATGTTTCAAAAACAAATTCATCTTCTGCGGAGACTTTGTCATTTAGGCTTAGACGCTTGCGGTGATCAGCACGCCATTCATTGTTGCGCCAGGGAACGCCAAACCTCATTACCTTGAGCACACTTGCCTCCAGAACAAAGAACCTGGCCAATTTAATCTCAGATGTGCTGCCTCGGTAGTCGATCAAATCAATTTACGTAAGATGGAGATCAAGGCATTCGATGAGATTGTTATAGTGCAGCACATTTTTCACTTTCGGGTCTTTTTTTATCTGCAAAAGAAGAGAACATATTAGAGCAGCTGGCTGCATAAGATTGCCGTGTCATCAAGAGGTACCAATATCATTCGCTCATACGATAGGGTTGGCTGGCTAATGATATTTTTTCACTCTCTCTCTTTCTATTTCCTCTCATTTAACTAGGAGCACGTGAAGAGCTTGGGCATTTGTTGCCTTCCACTATGTGGCCGATGCCATATTTCGCAAAAGTATGCCACATAATACGCATCAATGTCAAATCAAAAGATTTTGGCACCGCTCTTGCGATGTGAGAGAGTTGGCACCGCCGTGCACACAGACCCACATGTATAAACAAATCAATCAAACCAACTACACCAGCCTCTCACTCTCCCAAACAAGTGTTTTATTGCCTCAGTCCTCTCTCTCTCTCCCACGCAATGTTTTTTCATTGCGTGAGTTAATTTTACACCGAAGCAAAGTAGGTGATCCAGATTGGGGCACCAGGTGAGCAATGGAGGGGCATCGACGCCAAATGCATCACAAGTGAATTTAGCACATGTTTTGGCCTACATAGCCCACTTTTCTACTCCCTCCGTCCCAAAATTCTTGTCTTAAATTTGTCTAAATACGGATGTATCTAGTTACATTTTAGTGTTAGATACATCTGTATCTAAACAAATGTAAGACAAGAATTTTGGGACGGAGGGAATACTACCTTGTATTTAGTATAAAAATTTGACCATAGATTTACCTAAGAAAATGCCAATGCGTGTCACTAAAAATTACACCATTTGAAATTATGTTCAAATACGAATCCAATGATATAGTTCTTAGTGACATGCATTAACATTTTTTCAGTTAAATCTATGGTCAAATTTTGATACTACAAAATTGGAAGAGTAAACCAGGATGGAGGTAGTACTTGCTCTTAGGGTAACCATAGAGTTACTGGAGTAGTCTAATTTAATTTCCACTATTACTAGCCTAGGATACTATAATAGTACAACATAAAAACGATGCAGGTGATCACGTGAGAAAAAATACTAAAAACATTTCTTTCAGTGCAGTGTGTAGATGCAGTTTTGAACGCTACACTTGTCATCGTAATTTGAGAAAATTACGAAAAAGATTGAGCTACGTTGTGATTACCGTTTACTTATAGGAAAGAAGTTTCACCTCGATGAGTAGCTTCTCCGTGCACTATGCTTATGGACGTGATAGAGTCCCTAACTAGAGAGAGAGAGAGAGAGTGAAAAAGTGTGTGTGCGTGTGTGAAAGAGACATGGACAACACACGATAAAAGTAGAGAAAAAGTGTGCGTGTCTTATGCAAACATATTACACATGCATCTTCGACAACGGAGGCAAGGTGAGGAGATAGTGTGTGGTTGTTTGGAACCGAGAGAGCAAGACCCCTAGCATGTGGCCAAGAGGGGTCTGACAAACAAGGGAGAGAGGTCAAGAGAGACGTACAGAGAAAATGCAGACATGGGGAGGAGAGAGTGTATGTTTGTCATAGAGAGATCCCCTGGTGATCGTGATGGGACTACATGGGTGGGAGATCGAGTGACAAGGTGTGTGTGTGATAGAAGATGCCCCGAGAGATATCGAGATAGACGTATGGATGGAAGGAGACAATACGTGTGTTCCTGATGGCTAGTAAGAGATAATCATACTTAGGAGGGGGAGTGCTTGCGCCTATGATGGAGTGAGGGATTATGGTACTTAGGGGGGTGCGTGTCACATGGAGAGAGAACAAGGGCGGAGAATGTTGGATGGGTCTATATGTATAGCGCGAGCGAGACATGTGTATGTGTGAACCAGGGAGATATAAGGCCAGTTTGGCTTGCGTCCTGAGCATTTTTGCCTGGCCTGGGGTTGTGGCTGGATTTCATGCACGCTTGTTTGGTTGCTACCCTGCGAAAAAGAAAGCCCTCCTGGACTGGGTTGCCTTGCACTTTAATTAGCCTGGCTGAACTCCAGACACTACAAGTAGCCTGGCCCAGGCGACCGATTTTGAACGCCTGGCCGTGCCTGGTCGTGTGGCCACGAGGCTAATAGCAACATGGATGGATATTAGCATTAAATAATTGATGCATGGATTGATTGATGGGACGTTGATGCTTTGCCTGGCCCAGGCATGAACCAAACGCTTCAGCACCACACAAGCCTGGCCAGGCAGAAATATTTTACATCTCACGTCCACACCAGGCAGTACCGGCCATCAAGGCATGAGGGTCAGGTCACGAACCAAACTGACCAATAAATTTTGAGAGAGATTGAGGAGCCCCGATAAGGCTGAGTGGTGCGTCAGATAGCTGAGAGGGGGAAAGAGATATTCCATCCGCTCGATAATGCAGTGCATGTAAATTTTTTAGAAGTCAAACTTTAGAAACTTTGATCAGGTTTACGCAAATGTTATTTTATCTACAATACCAAAGATACATCATACAAAACTACATCTCATGGTGAATCTAATGGTATATGTTTGCCGTACTAGATGTAATTCTTTTTCTCCACGTACATGGTCAAACTTTGTGATGTTTAACTTTTTCAATAAATCTATATGCTATGGACTGAGGAGAGTGCCTCAGTTGAGACAGATCAAGTGCGTGTGAAGGAGAATGAGTAAGTGTGCAAAAAGAGTATGTGTGTGAAAGAGAAAGTGACAACAAACGATAAATTAGAGAGAATGTGTTTTTTTTCGTTTCTTATGCGAACATATCACGCATGCATCCCCGAGATGGAAAAGCGAGGCGAGGAGATACACGAAGATAACTAGTGTGTGATCGTCTGCAACAGAGAGAGACACCCCTGTAGCACATGTCCAATAGAGGTCTGGCCAACAAGGAACAAAGGTCGAGAGGGACACATGGATGGCATGGATGCATGGGGAGGGAGAGAGGGTGTGTTTGTGATAGAGACATCCTGTCGAGATCGTGAGGGGACTATATGGGTGAGAGATCGAGGGAGTGCGTGCGCGATAGAAAGATGCCCCGAGAGAAATCGAGATAGACCATGCACATGTTTGTGATGGAGACTAATATTAGCTAGTCATATACATATAGGGGGACTGCGTGTGCCTACAATTGAGTGAGAGACCATCATACTTGGCTAGCTGGGCATGAGATTGTGTGTGTGCGCGTGTGAGATGGAGAGAGAACGAGGGGGAGAGATAGAGTTTTAGATGGGCCTATCGAGTGCGAGTGAGAAATGCATGTGTATGTGTGACCCAGGTGGATGGAGAGTTTGAGAGAGGGGGGAAGAGCTCCGAGACGACATAGTGGTGCGTGAGAGAATTACGGGCAAAGAGCCAAGGAATTTGTGTGCGTACGATGAGTGCACCCAAGATATCTAGCTTGGACTAGCTAGAGTATCATACATAGTGTGCGAGAGAGACCTATAGATGGTGTATATATGCATGCGAACTAGAAAGACCCACCCCACACACACACACAGAGAGAGAGAGAGAGATGGAGAGAAAGGTAGAGGGACCAACAAGGTTTTTGTGTCGGATGCGTGTGACAGAATTGAAGATTGTCGGTGAGAGAGAGAGAGAAGAGGAGTCCGGGAGAGGGGGAGGTCGCGTTTTATACATCAAAGACTGATATAAACCATGTTTCGATATAAACTTGCATTCAAATATTTAAATTGGAGAACATGTTGTCTGCAATTCACACATGAACGGATATATGCGTATATCAAACAAGTTCATTAATTTGACTTTCAACATGTTCATGGAGTACTATAATACTGTACAACATGCTACTCGATTGAGGTGTTCAATTTTGGATTTAGTTCACTATTTTGACCTACTGAACGAGCTATTTCATTGAATCGAGATATTTCATTTTGGGTTTGATTCGCGTTTTTGAGTGGGTCAACTATTTGTTATATAGTAAATCGCTAGCAATGAGCATGTAAAAACACATTACTCCCAAGCATCATCTCTCCATCTAAAAAAGAAGTGGCAAGCTAATATTTCAAAATTTGATCCGAATCGACTTGGTAAGGTAGACATGGATGCTCGTTCTCCCAAAATTTGAACGAACCGTTAAACATCCTCTCTGCTCCGTGGAATTCGCCCGAGCAAATAAATGGGAGACGTGAAATTACCGTCCTATGTGGGACACGCATCAATTGGCCTGTTGTACATCGAGGGTATGTTTGTAACTTCATCCAAGCGCGCCTTCTCCTCGGCCAAAATGACATGTGCCGAATAATTCATAAACCATGGTCGGCAAAACACGCTCTCCTCGCCCGAAATAGCTCGCGCCCACTATTTCAAAACACGCTCTCCTCGCCCGAAATCGCTCGCGCCCACTATAGTTCAAAACACGCCCTCCTCGCCCGAAATCGCTCCCGCCCACTATTTGGGGAGAAGAAAAGTTACTCTACTATCCCCGACCCTAGGTACACAGACCCAAGCCGAGAAGCCTATAGGCAAGGGTAGAACTGTAACTCCCCCTCACATTTCAGACAAATGCGTCCGTAAGACATGGTTCCACTCCCCTCCCAATTTCCCCCGCCCGCCCCCATTCATACCTCGTGGGCGCCAAATCACCTTCTCCCCGGGAAGCTCCCTTCTCCCGAGCCACGAAACCTCAGCCCCACCTCCATGGTGCCCCCCACCGCACCAATTTCGCGGTCGCCCTCCTCCATAATGCCGAAGACGCTGTCCATTTGCCGTCGTGCACTGGGTTGTGTGCCTCTTACTCCGTGCTGCCGGTGCTGCCTCGACGACGACAGTGTGAACCATACCAGAGCCGATTCACCCCGCCGTTGTTCACGGCGCCGGAGCGGCTCCAACTTCGGATTCGTCCAGAGTCCTGGCGCTGCTTCCGCGTAGCCGTCGACCTTCGCGACATCGCTCTTTCCCTGCCGCCGGTCGCCACCGCAACCGCGCCGGCCTTACCGACTCGGCAGCTGGACCTGCCTACTTCACCATGCCGCCAGATAGGTCACACCCTCATCTCAAATCACTTTATTTAGGTGTCAGTTGTCTGAATTTTTATTCTGGGCCAATCGATTTCCAATGGGAGGCAAGACCCCTCAAGGCGGCAGAGCTCCTAGACTGTCGGTTGGCTAGTGTCTAATGTAAGGGTGCGGGGCCGCAAGTTCGCCGCGGAAGCAGTGCTTAGATGGCTATCTTTTAGAGTTGCATGGGTTGAAGGTACTGCCGCTTCCGGATCTAGATGACGGGGAGTCTTTGTGGATTGGCCCGGGGGAGGCGCAACCACGGCAGTGCGGTGGGGCGGGGAGCGGGGTTTTGGCCGGGGCCACAGACGGCGGAGGTAGGCTGCTCTGCCGTTGGTCGCTGGCTCTTCGGGGAAGACTCCAAACAGTGTCAGCCGGGAGGCACAAGACGGCCAGCCATCCGGCGTAGATCGGACAGTACCAAAATAAAATAAAATCGTGTGACCCCAATTTAGTCTTCAGTCAACAGACGTGTGACCACTCTCGTACCTTGTTGTTGATCTCTTAGTGTATTTCTTCAGATCAAAGAGATATGTCGTTCTTAACATTATGCGTTATCTGCATCTTCAGACACACCGTCTTCCAACTCACCGCAGCTGCTCCAACAAGGGAAGCATACACTAGAAGGGAGCTATAGTCCCCACTCAACAGTTCCCTGCATCGAATGCGCGTGCCCGACATGGACAGCCACAACAACTGCAGGGCCATCGACAAGTCAACACATGATGCTCACTCCTATGGATGGCAACCAGATAGGTTGTACCCTCATCTTACTTGTGTGCAACATTTATGGCTTTGTTATTCATCTAAGCATGGAAAATAGATCATCACATTTCACTGTATATTCATGCTGATCTCTTACGGGTCTTGTTCAGGAGTTAACATTGTTCCATAGTTCAGCTAAGATACTTGTTCTTTAGGTAACGATGTTCCATAGTTATCATCCATCAACCAATGCTATCCCACAGGCTGGTGATTATAGTATTATACCACTTCTAGTATTACCTATGTTGTTCTTTAATACTTTTGTGTGCCATCTAGTTAATCTCGAGTACAAACGATACATATTCTGTAGCTTTCATCTGTGTTCTCCCTTTAGTTTATGAGACCTGTTGCTGCTAGTTAACCTCCTACTATTTATGTCGTCTCCTACAGGCACTCATTACATAAATCTAACAACTAGTTGTCTTCCGTGCATGTCAGATATAATTGCACACATTGATATATCCACAAGAACCTCACAGAACAATGTAAAGGCCAATAAACTTGATGTCAGTGATACCCAATATGATGGAACATGTAAAGGCAGTTCTTCAGAAGACTTGCAGAAAGATGATGAATCCTCTTCACCCCCACAAGGTCCTTGATCTAACTTGGCCTGTGATATGGGTACAACATGCATATAATGTCCTGGAGTGTATCTACTCTATTGCAATGCCATGTGCTTAGCATGTTGATCATGCATGTAAATATGTCATGCCTTCCTGTTTTTCAGTACCTATTCCATTCATGATAACATGTTTTCAAATTCAAGTACTGTCATTCTACTCTATCGCAATGTCATCTGCTTAATTTGGACATCATGCTTCTTAATATCTTATGCATTGTTATTCATCAGTATGTACTTCATCTGTCTACCATACCATGTTTTTTTATATTGAAGTGTTGTTCTAGTGCTCTGTTGCAATGCCATCTTATTTTCCCAATCATACACGTGTATGTTGCCTTAGTTATTTATGTACGTATTTCGCTAGCATACAGTTTTACATTCAACTAGTGTTTTTTTTGTTGTGTTGTCCTGTCGTATCCCTAGCTCTTACACCATACTCCCTCCGTCTGGATCACATGTTGCCGAAATGGATAAAAAGGATGTATCTAGAACTGAAATACGCCTAGACCCATCCATTTTTTTTCGGATGGAGGGAATACATGTCAATATGTCATGCCTTTCTATTCTTTAGTACCTATTCCATCTCTCTGTTGTCACATGTTTTATAATTAAAGCACCATTCTTCTATACAAGGCCTGCAAGGGGAAGATGACTATGTTAGAATCTAAAGGGTTACAAACAAGGCCTTTGCAAAAGATCCAAACGCTAGAAGTTAATAAACCAACTTTAGTTTTTATAGATACTGCTCCAGCACAGAGAAACCCAACTCCTACTAATAATAAGCAGATTCCAGTGGCCAAAGAACTAGTCCACTCCAGTCCAGCAAATATATGTCAACTCAATTCTAAGAAGCGTGTGCGTATCCTTGCATCATGAAATTTTATAGCATTTTGATCATATTTTCTACATGTTTCTTACCCATCTCTCTTTTAGAAAATAAGCTTAACAGATAGAAGAATTTCTACAATGGTATCGTTTATGAGGAATGATTCTTGCAGCAATTCTCTGTGCTCCAGTGTATATGTAAGTACCTGTTGTATATCACTATATTTTTACATCAGCATGTATTTTGTTAATCGGCGTGAATGTATGATTAAAGGCCACAATATTGATTTCTGCAAGGAAAACTGCCTGGTAGTTTTGCATCCTGAGCTGCATGAGTGTACTATCTCATATGAGTGGGTTTGAATACTTTGGTTCTGCAGTGGGTTTTTCAGTGTTTTTTTACTATGTTGTCCTGTCGTATCCCTAGCTCTTACATCATACTCCCTCCGTCCGGATTAAATGTCGCAGAAATGGATAAAACTGGATGTATCTAGAACTGAAATACGCCTAGACCCATCCATTTATTTCCGGATGGAGGGAATACATGTCAATATGTCATGCCTTTCTATTTTTCAGTACCTATTCCATCTCTACTGTAGCATGTTTTATAACTGAATCACCATTCTTCTATATAAGGCATGCAAGGGGAAGACGGCTATGTTAGAATCTGAAGGGTTACAAACCAGGTCTTTGCAAAAGATCCAAACGCCAGGAGATAATAAACCAACTCCATTTTTCGTAGATACTGCTCCAGCATAGAGAAACCCAACTCCCACTGATAATAAGCAGATTCCAGTGGCCAAAGAACTAGTCCGCTCCAGTCCAGCAAAAGAATGTCAACTCCATTCTTAGAAGTGTGTGCGTATTCTCGCATCATGAAATTTTATAGCATTCTGATCATATTTTCTACATGTTTCTTACCCATCTCTCTTTTAGAAAATAAGGTTAAACGATACAAGACTTCCTTCATTGGGATCGTATTCGAGGAAAATATCTTGCGGGAATTCTCTGTGCTCCAATGCTGATGTAAGTACATGTTGTATATCACTATATTTTTACATCAGCATGTATTTTCTTAATCGGCGTGAATCTAACCTTTATCTGATCTAAAATTAGTTGTAGCTAAATGTTAAAGGCGCCAATGTTGATTTTTGTAAGGAAAACCGGTTGGTAGTTTTGCATACTGAGCTGCATGAATGTACTATCTCATATCACGCACATTACTGAATTGTAGTGCTTCTTTGGTTGCCCATTCATTCATTGTGTCAATGTTGCTTTCGTATTACCTTACCTGGCTGATGATAGTTGTGCCATATTGTGTTAATTTGGTGTAGGCTAGTTGCCCAAACGTTCGTCGTGTCAATGTTGCTTTCCTATTATCTGACTTGGCCAATGATAGCAATGCTAGTGTGTTAATTTTGTGTAGGCTGCTGAAGATAAGAAGACAAACTCTGAAAACAGCAAGGCAACCCCATTATTTCTTTCCAGTAAATATAGGCCAGGTAATATGGCAATAACTCATGATTAATCTGTTTGGTTCCCGTCCTAATTTATGTTATGTGCAGTGGTCGAGACACTCTCCACTATCAATAATACAAGCCTGCCAAAATCATCATCTGAATCTGTTCAGTATCCTCTATCTCGGATGCAACGGAATAAATGTATGTTTGTGAACCAATTAATGACTGAAGCAATGATGGAAATGGTGGATGAATCAGAGGTGCAGAGTCGTGCGGCACAACAACTGATCAATGTTTTCAGAGACAGTGTAGCAAAGCAGCAAGAACTTGCCCACATGCTTATGGGCGTCATCTGTGCTGAGGTTGCAGATTGTGACGTTGTAGATGGTTAGGTCCTGCTCATTTATTTGCACTGGCATCAATCTTTGATTGCCCAGTGGATGTAATTTCCTGTAATATATGCTGGATGTGCAATGTTATTCCCTGTATGTCGTACCTTTGCTTGATCGGTTTTGGTCCTATGCATGATTTGTTGGAAATATGCCCTAGAGGCAATAATAAATTAGTTATTATTATATTTCCTTGTTCATGATAATCGTTTATTATCCATGCTAGAATTGTATTGATAGGAAACTCACATACATGTGTGGATGCATAGACAACACCATGTCCCTAGTAAGCCTCTAGTTGACTAGCTCGTTGATCAATAGATGGTTACGGTTTCCTGACCATGGACATTGGATGTCGTTGATAACGAGATCACATCATTAGGAGAATGATGTGATGGACAAGACCCAATCCTAAGCTTAGCACAAAGATCGTGTAGTTCGTATGCTAAAGCTTTTCTAAATGTCAAGTTTCATTTCCTTAGACCATGAGATTGTGCAACTCCCGGATACCGTAGGAGTGCTTTGGGTGTGCCAAACGTCACAACATAACTGGGTGGCTATAAAGGTACACTACAGGTATCTCCGAAAGTGTCTGTTGGGTTGGCACGAATCGATACTGGGATTTGTCACTCCGTGTAAACGAAGAGGTATCTCTGGGCCCACTCGGTAGGACATCATCACAATGTGCACAATGTGATCAAGGAGTTGATCACGGGATGATGTGTTACGGAACGAGTAAAGAGACTTGCCGGTAACGAGATTGAACAAGGTATCGGGACACCGACGATCGAATCTCGGGCAAGTATCGTACCGATGGACAAAGGGAATTGAATACGGGATTGATTGAATCCTCGACATCGTGGTTCATCCGATGAGATCATCGTGGAACATGTGGGAGCCAACATGGGTATCCAGATCCCGATGTTGGTTATTTACTGGAGAGTTGTCTCGGTCATGTCTGCATGGTTCCCGAACCCGTAGGGTGTACACACTTAAGGTTCGATGACGCTAGGGTTATAGGGAATAGATATACGTGGTTACTGAATGTTGTTCGGAGTCCCGGATGAGATCCCGGACATCACGAGGAGTTTCAGAATGGTCCAGAGGTAAAGATTTATATATGGGAAGTCCTGTTTTGGTCACCGGAAAAGTTTCAGGTGCTATCGGTAACGTATCGGGACCACCGGGAGGGTCCCGGTGGTCCACCAAGTGGGGCCACCAGCCCCGGAGGGCTGCATGGGCCAAGTGTGGGAGGGGACCAGCCCCAGGTGTGCTGGTGCGCCCCCCCCACTAGGGCCCAAGGCGAAGAGAGAAGGGAAAAAGGGGAAACCCTAGGCTCAGCTGGGCCTAAGGCCCACCTAGTGGTGCGCCCCCCTCTCTCCCCCCTTGGCCGCCCCCTAGATGGGATCTAGGGCTAGCCGCCACCCCTAGGGGTGGAAACCTAGGTGGGGGCGCAGCCCCCCCCCCTATATATACTTGAGGTTTTGGGCTGCCATAGACATGAGAACATCTCCTTCTTGGCGCAGCCCTACCCCTCTCCCTCCTCGTCTCTTGCGGTGCTTGGCAAAGCCCTGCTGATGTACCGCGCTCCTCCACCACCACCACGCCGTCGTGCTGCTGCTGGATGGAGTCTTCCCCAACCTCTCCTTCTCCCCTTGCTGGATCAAGGCGTAGGAGACGTCACCGGGCTGTATGTGTGTTGAACGCGGAGGTGCCGTCCGTTCGGCACTAGGATCATCGGTGATTTGGATCACGACGAGTACGACTCCATCAACGCCGTTCACTTGAACGCTTCCGCTTAGCGATCTACAAGGGTATGTAGATGCACTCTCCTTCCCCTCGTTGCTAGATTACTCCATAGATTGATCTTGGTGATGCATAGAAAATTTTGAATTTCTGCTACGTTCCCCAACAATGGTATCAGAGCTAGGTCTATGCGTAGTTTCTATGCACGAGTAGAACACAAAGTAGTTGTGGGCGTCGATATTGTCAATTTACTTGTCGTTACTAGTCTTATCTTGATTCGGCAGCATCGTGGGATGAAGCGGCCAGACCGACCTTACACGTATGCTTACGTGAGACTGGTTCCACCGACTGACATGCACTAGTTGCATAAGGTGGCTAGCGGGTGTCTGTCTCTCCCACTTTAGTCGGATCAGATTCGATGAAAAGGGTCCTTATGAAGGGTAAATAGAAATTGGCATATCACGTTGTGGTTTTCGCGTAGGTAAGAAACATTCTTGCTAGAAACCTATAGCAGCTACGTAAAAACTTGCAACAACAATTAGAGGACGTCTAACTTGTTTTTGCAACATATGCCTTGTGATGTGATATGGCCAAAAGCATGTGATGAATGATATATATGATGTATGAGATTGATCATGTTCTTGTAATAGGAATCACGACTTGCATGTCGATGAGTATGACAACCGGCAGGAGCCATAGGAGTTGTCTTAATTTATTTATGACCTGCGTGTCAACATAAACGTCATGTAATTACTTTACTTTATTGCTAAAGCGTTAGCCATAGTAGTAGAAGTAATAGATGACGAGACAACTTCAAGAAGACACGATGATGGAGATCATGATGATGGAGATCATGGTGCCATGCCGGTGACAATGATGATCATGGAGCCCCGAAGATGGAGATCAAAAGGAGCAAATGATATTGGCCATATCATGTCACTATTTGATTGCATGTGATGTTTATCATGTTTTACATCTTATTTGCTTAGAATGACGGTAGCTTAAATAAGATGATCCCTCGCAATAATTTCAAGAAAGTGTTCCCCCTAACTGTGCACCATTGCGAAGGTTCGTTGTTTCGAAGCACCACGTGATGATCGGGTGTGATAGATTCTAACGTTCGAATACAATGGGTGTAAGCCAGATTTACACACACGATACACTTAGGTTGACTTGACGAGCCTAGCATGTACAGACATGGCCTCGGAACACGGAAGACCGAAAGGTCGAGCATGAGTCGTATAGAAGATACGATCAACATGAAGATGTTCACCGATGTTGACTAGTCCGTCTCACGTGATGATCGGACACGGCCTAGTTGACTCGGATCATGTTTCACTTAGATGACTAGAGGGATGTCTATCTGAGTGGGAGTTCATTAGATGAACTCAATTATCATGAACATAGTCTGAATTGTCTTCGCAAATATGTTGTAGATAAATAGCTCATGTTGTAGCTCCATGTTTCAGTACGTTCCTAGAGAAAGATTAAGTTGAAAGATATTGTAAGCAATGATGCGGACTAGGTTCGTAGTCCGAGGAGTGTCCTCACTGCTACACAGAAGGCTTATGTCTTTGATGCACCGCTCGATGTGCAAACCCCTACAACGTCGTCTGTGGATGTTGTGAACACCTGACAGACACATCCTGATGACTACTTGATAGTTTAGTGCACCATACTTTACGGCTTAGAATCGGGATTCCAATGATGTTTTGAACGCCATAGAACATATGAGATGTTCCAAGAGCTGAAATTGGGATTTCAGGCTCATGCCCGTGTTGAGAGGTGTGAGACCTCTGACAAGTTCTTTTGCCAACAAGATGGAGGAGAATAGCTCAGCTAGTGAGCATGTGCTCAGAATGTCTGGGTGCTACAATCACTTAAATCAAGTGGGAGTTGAACTTACAGATAAGATAGTGATTGATAGAGTTCTCTAGACACTATCACTAAGCTACTAGATCTTCGTGATGAACTATGACATGCAAGGGATGGAGTTGATCCCGGAGCTGTTCGTGGTGCTTAAGATCGCAAAAAGTAGAAATCAAGCAGGAGCATCAAGTGTTCATGGTTTAACAAGACCACTGGTTTCAATAAGGGCAAGGGCTAGAAAGGAAACTTCATATGGATGGCAAACCAGTTGTTGAACCCAAACCCGAGACTAAGTGCTTCTATTGTAAGGGGAACGGTCACTGGTAGCGGAATTACCCCAAATGCATGGTAGATAAGAAGGCTGGAAACTTCAACAAAGTATATACGTGTTATTAATGTGTACCTCACTGGTACTCCTGGTAGCACCTGGGTATTGGATACCGGTTCAGTTACTATTATTGGTGACTTGAAGCAAAAGCTACGACTAAACGGAGACTGGCTGAGGGCGAGGTGACCATGTGCTTTGGAAGTGTCTCCAAAGTTGATGAGATCACCTGTAACATCCCAAAATTCTAAATTTTGGAATGTTATAATAAATAGATAGATTTGATTGATTGTTTGATTGATTGACTGAAAGTGAGTGAATTCGAAAGTTAAATGAGAGGGACTAAAAGGACTTTCCCAAACTTTCATATTTGTTTTCTGATCTTCGTGAATTCAAATTATTTTCAAATACAAAACCCAAGAGAGAAGATGACATGACTTCTTCCATTTAAATTAAATGAAAGGGGTATTTGAAAATATTTGAATTTCATGGAAATATTTCAATTCTGAAACTTTATGCAACTCAATGAGAGAAGATAAAATGACTTCTTCAAATTATATGAAATATGAGTTGGGAGTTTCAAAGAAATTAAATTCAAAGTTCTTTTGAATTTATTTTCAATTTGGAGTTAGTTGAGTTTATTCAAATTATTTTTCTCCAAAAACAAAATACATGGAAAATAGGGTAACATGATTCCCTATAATAGAAAATTGGAGAAAAATTAATTTGAAATCATTTTGGTATTTTTTAAAAAAAGTGATTTTTATTGGATTTTAATAGACCAGTAGCACCCTTTGATTTATCTGATTTTGTGAGGATTTTATTTGGCATATTAAAAATGACCATGTTGTAGAAAATCTTTTTCTGCAAATTTTGGTATATTACATGCATATATAATATTTTTAGTTATTTCATTTTTTTTATTTTATTAGTTTGGAAAATGTTTTTTTAAATCTTTTCCGCCGACTGGGCCGGCCCAGCACCCAACTGGGCCAGGCCAAGCCAGCCCAGCCGAGCCGTCCCTGAGCTCCCGCAGGACTCCCGCCGCCGCACGACTCGCCGGTCACCGTCGTGGCCGAGTCAGCCTCTTCGCGCCGCCTTTGCCCCTGCCGCACGCCTCCTGAGGCCCCTCCTCCTATAAATCCGCCCCGGCTCTCTCCCTCTCCTCGTTCCGTTGCCGCCGCCGTACATCTAGCCCGGTGCATCGCCGGAGCTCGCCGCTGCCACCTCGACCCGCCGCCTGCAGCGCCGCTCCTCGCCGCGTCGAGCCGCCGCCCACCGCTGCCCGCATCGTCGCTAGCCCGCACCGCGCTACGCGCCGCCTCCGCCGGTCCTCCGTTGCGTCGCCGCGCTGCCAGCTGCCGCGCCACCGCTCGCTGCCGCTCGATCCGGCGTCGCCGCCGATCTGCTAACCGCCGCCGGTTGTCTTTTCTATGAAAACCGCCCGAACCGGTAATTAACCGCCCGGTCCGGTTTATTTTATTTTGGTTTTCTCTGGGTTTTTCTAAAGCCAGTTTTATTTAATAGTTAGGTTAATTAGTGGATGTTCGCTAGTTTAGGATTTGTAGCGAACGGTTTTCGTCTTATAGGCTTCTGCAGCGAACGTTCGCTATTTAGTCTTTTTCTTTTTCTGTTTTAATCCCGGCCAAGGACTTATCTGTGATGATTTTCTTTACAGTTTAGTCCCTGAACTTCAAACAATCATTACTTTTTACCCGTTTGTCCAAATCCAACGAAACCAACGCCCACTTCTTCGTTATGATTCCCTATATCCATTAATCCAACTCAAACATGTTTTTGAAAAGTTTAAAATTTGAATTAGATCAGAATTGAATTCAAACTTCGTTTGATCATAACTTGAGTTTCGTAGCTCCGATTTAGTTGATTCTTTTTGCAAATCGAAGCTCTTGACCTAAATTTTTTGATAAGGCCAAATTCATATAATTTTGTTACTGTTAGAAATTATTTTATGTTGCAAGAGTTATTTGCTTGGTTTTGATGTTTTCTGAATCGTCTTCTTCGTTCTTTCTGATCTTTTGAGTGATTGCTTATGTGTGGTTACTATTGCTTGCTTATGATAGATTGACCGGAGTGTGACGAGTAGAACGATCAAGAGTTTTGAGTGTGAATCATCTTCATCAACATTGCAGGCAAGTTCACACTTTGATCATATCCCCTTCATACCCAGTTTTCATTGCATTAGATCAATCCTCAAACATTGCATGATTAGGATCTAATTAAATTGTGGGATGGGAAGTAGTTGAGGTAGTACCTATTACCTGTTTATTATCAAACCCTTGGGAGTTACTTCTATGTTTGCTTATTATGCCATGCTATGCTAGTAGACGTGGATTGGGTTTGAGAGTATCCATGACAGATGTGAGATTGTTAATTAATGGTTTACTTAAGGTGGCAACTTAAATACACATCTTGGTGGATTGAGGCACCTGGGTATTCAAGGACTTGCCTGTTTTTCTTTTGGACCGCCACCCAGGCTCAAAGGGATCATGAGATTATTCATACTAGAAACTTCCGTGTGCAGCCACAAGCCATTATGGGCTCTGGCATAGTTGATTAAGTCGTGCAAACTCTTACAGGGTAGACTAGCAGATGTAGGGGAAAGTAGGTGTACCGGTCTATCCAACGTAAGGTGCTAGCGCTTCTGAAAGACTATGTCTCGGTCATCCGTTTCTCAAACATCCTGTAGTGCGAGAAATCCAACGGAGGCGGTCGAGTCTTGTGGGGAAAAGTGCGCAAACCTCTGCAGAGTGTACAAACTAATCATGATTAGCCGTGTCCCCGATTATGGACGTCTTGAGTATCTAGTTCTTGGATTATCCTGTTGATCTCATCATGTTACTTTAAATTAATTGTGTTGGGTTTAATGATGTTACTTAATTGGGATTGAGAATGCTGTCAACCATTCTCAATGTTCAACAACCACCATGATAGTTAAATAATTTATTCCTTTGCAGTAGGGAAAAATTGGCTTTTTGCAAAAACCATGTAACCATAGAGCTTTTCCACCAGCCAAATATGCATGTAGTGATAGCCTTTATTCAACATTCTCTATGGTGTGAATTTGCCAGTACATTCAATGTACTGACCCATTTTCGGGCTGCAACGTCTCATGTTGCAGGTTTCTTACGACGAGTAAGGGATACATTAGGGTTACGATTTCTACACTCAACTTTGTTGTTGGTGTTGATGGGAATCCACAACCTTGTTGCTTCCGTTATATGGATTGAGGTAATAGTATTTATGTTACTTTATACATGTGATTTACCTCTGTTATAAATCCTTCGAGTACTGTGTGTGTCAGCATACCGATCCAGGGATGACACTTAAGCACAGAGACTTGATCCATTCGGGTCAGGTCGCTACAAGATGGTATCAGAGCACATGTTGACTGTAGGACGTGACCCTAGAAACTGGCAAGCTCATAGCAAAGATTTTTCTCGACAACTTTCCCTTTCAAAAAGACCTTTTACCTCTCTTCTCTTCTGAGCTTATTCAAAAATTCCCTTTAGTGAGACCATACCCCTTTCCCCTTTTGACCACACGAAGAATTCGACTGATGAGACCACTCCAAGAAGTACGAGATATTGGACAATTAAGGCCACTTCGAAATGAAGAGTATTTTCCGTGCATCTGAATAATGGAAACTACAACGGTTGAAGACCGAAGACAAGTAGAATTTGAAGGCTCTGAAGAATTCCTAGATTTGTATGACCTATGAAGGCTACCCTTATGGAACTTGGCAGACTATGGAAGTTGTCAATACCCGAGATCAAGGTGTATCGGAGAAAGACCAGGAGCATTTCGTGGAGAACTCAGGATCTAGAAGCTGAAAGTAGCCAAGCTGGAGGAGCAAAACTTTGAGATACAGGAGATCCGTCAGGAACTGAAGGATAGTAGGACCGTGGTTCATGCCAAGGATGTTGAAACCCAGAAGTTTGGAATGCAACTCCATAAATATTAAAGGACGTCACGAGAGACTTTGCTACAGCAAAGATGAGCTGGCAAAAGGACTTGAGAAAGACAAGTATGACCGAAAGAAGCCATTGGAGACATGAACAAGACTCGTAGAGTTAGACGACCTTGAAGATTTATTCACCTTTAGAAGACCAAACCCCTGTCCTATACCTACATTAGATGCGACGATTGTGAGCTGTCATTTGTTTGATGTTTTTTCGGCAACCACAACAAAAATCTGTTTTTTCAAAACTTTTGTTTGTATTGTGTGTATCCCTCTCCCTCTCTCTTATCTTACCCCAAACCCACATGGACCCAATAGCGGATGAATGAAGATGAGCTTATATTTTCTGGACCGATGAGTCAATTGGAGACGGACCAATGGATTCAGAACATGGAGGATCACATGGAGAATAACCCTATAGTTGGACATGATATGACCCAGCATGCTCTTCAGTGCTTTGAAAGAGGTGCTGCTACTTGGTGGAGGATGTACCAAACCATGAATGGATGGCAAGGAGTAACCACTTGGAAAGAATTTAAGTTGACTCTGCCAAAGTCTCGGCTTGTGTCCCAGAAGTTAAAGCCTTATGGAAAGGATATGAAGAAACCTTGTGCATGCAAGATTTGTGGAGAAATAGGACACACCCATAAAGAACACAAAGATGAATGCCCAAATTGTGAAGGAAGTCACCTAGTTGAAGAATGCCCAACTAGGCAGATTACTTGTTTCTTGTGTGAAGGGACCACCCACTATCCTGCTCAGTGTCACATTTACCCCATGGTATAACGAACCATCCAACAGAAGAAAGAAGTAATGAAAGGAGCCCTCATGAAAATTTTAGAAGAAGCTGTGATGAAAGAAGAGATGGGGGACACATCTAAAGAAGACCCGAGTAAACCCTGTACTAAGTCATGCTATTCATGTGGAAAAGAAGGACACATCTTCCAGAATTGTATGAATGGGGATCTAGTAGAATTCCCGACAGAGGAAGTAGAATATGACCCACAGGAAATAGAAGGCATGATTGGCATGGAAAGGTCCAGGAAGAGAAGCAGATTGGATTCGAGGAAGGATCTGAGTCATATCACATGTTATAGGTGCAAGGAGTCAGGGCACTACCTCAACAGTTGCCCAAAAAGGAAACCTCGATACTTGTCAGAAGTGATATGTTTTTGTTGTAATGGAGCAGGGCACTTTGCCAGAGAATGCCCCAAGGAGAAGGAAACTTGTGCTAGATAGTTGAGTTTGCAACAAAAGAAATGGAGTAGTAGAAGTGAGAACATTTTATTTTCTATTGAGGTGTTGAGTGGAGACATGTAATGGAAAAGCGAGAGATTGCAATCATTGGAGAATGAATAAAGATAGCATCATTGGTGCTGATATGGATTTTATAAGTTGTTACCCTATGAAGAAGAATTTTGGCCATTCTGAGGATATGAGAAATATGGTCTATGGAAGATTTGTACATTTTAAGGGTGGTAGTACCCTGTAAGAACCGTTGACCCTGGAAAGGATAAGGATACTCCCCTGAGTGGATTTCGGACAAAATGAATACGATTTTTGTCTCGATATGTATGATACCCCAAGAGCATGTGGGATGAAGTTGGAGACCGTCAGTTGTTTGGACCAAATGTGATCAAAGAGTCAGAAGAGAAGGTTAAGATGATTCGAGATAGACTGAAGGTAGCTCGGTCCAGGCAGAAGAGTTATGCAGACTCAAAAATACAAGGAGATAGTCTATGAAAGTGGAGACAGAGCATGTCTTCGTGTGTCCCCTATGCGAGGAGTTAAATGGATTGGAGTTAAGGGAAAGTTAGCCCCGAGATTTGTAGGACCATACCGAGTTTTGGAGCGTATGGTAGAAGTGGCCAACAAGTTGGAGTTACCCAAAGGACTGTCAGGAGTTCATGATGTGTTTCACGTTTCCCAGTTGAAGAAGTGCCATGCGGCCAATATTCCCGTGTAAGGACGCTTGACCCTGGAAAGGATAATGATGTTCCACGAAGTGAATATGGAATTCATAAGTATAAGTTTTTATCTCGGTATGAGGGGTATCCCACGTGGATGAAGAGATAAATTACTATTGGATATAAAGGAGGTATGATGTTGGAAATATGGATCAATGGAAATTCCATGATGAATCTAAGTAATCATGTCCTAGTTTGGTGCCAATAGAAGGAATGAAGACAATACAATTGGATGGATTTAAGAATACTAGGAAGTTGGAAGTTAGAATAATGATAAGTTGCCCGATGATAAGTTCAAGGACTACAAGTGATGAGATGGGCCATAACCCACAGGCTCCAGGACCTGCCAAGAAGCAAGCACATTCTTGCTGAAGGAAAAACCCTGGAAGAAGTTACGATTTTATCGACATACGATCTTATAGGAGATACGCAAAACCTGAGAGTTGTGAAGGAATGATAGATGTTTGTTTGTCTTGCAGAATCAATGGATTTTCCGAACCCATTTCGTTGACAAGAGAAATTCTGCAATGCTTGTGAGGATGACTGAGTGTTAGAATGCGAGATTCGCTAAACCATATATCAGGTAATGATTTGGGTGCGGGATGGATTGATCACCATACCGACTTACTCTTATTAT
Organism: Triticum aestivum; assembly: GCF_018294505.1. Taxonomy (NCBI): domain Eukaryota; kingdom Viridiplantae; phylum Streptophyta; class Magnoliopsida; order Poales; family Poaceae; genus Triticum; species Triticum aestivum. The sequence continues at coordinate 455,392,974 of NC_057803.1, forward strand.
TCGCCTTGCTATATGGGATGGTAAATCTGAGTGACTTACCTATAGTAGAGAGACGACGATCAAAACCCTGTTTAAACCTTAGAATGGTATAAGTATTTTTTTCCTTGTACACGGCAGTTGTTGCCAACCGTAGGTTATACGGTGAGGATCAACCCAGACCCATTTCCTGCAGGAGAAACCATAAATGGTTGACCACCATGAGTTATCGATTAGTTGTTTAGTACTGGCGCCAGACCCGTCAGCTAAGAAGACCCAAATCTCGAAATAACCTTACCAAGAGGAAAGGGCAGAAATTTTTTGAGGAAAAGGTTATGCCGCTGCCGATAGAGCTAGAGAAGGAATTATTCTTATGATCTGAGAAGACCGACACTGTCAAGAATAAGGATGGAGTATATGAGTTTTGATGGAACAATAACCATGCTTCTAAGGGTGGTAGCACCCCAGACCCCTGTGATGGTCGATGGATTTTGAGAAGACCCCAAACCTAACCTATTTATTTCTAGCCTCTCCGAATCTCGAGGACGAGATTCATTTTAAGGATGGTAGGTTTGTAACATTCCAAAATTCTAAATTTTGAAATGTTATAATAAATAGATAGATTTGATTGATTGTTTGATTGATTGACTGAAAGTGAGTGAATTCGAAAGTTAAATGAGAGGGAATAAAAGGACTTTCCCAAACTTTCATATTTCTTTTCTGATCTTCGTGAATTCAAATTCTTTTCAAATACAAAACCCTAGAGAGAAGATGACATGACTTCTTCCATTTAAATTAAATGAAAGGGGTATTTGAAAATATTTGAATTTCATGGAAATATTTCAATTCTGAAACTTTATGCAACTCAATGAGAGAAGATAAAATGACTTCTTCAAATTATATGAAATATGAGTTGGGAGTTTCAAAGAAATTAAATTCAAAGTTCTTTTGAATTTATTTTCAATTTGGAGTTAGTTGAGTTTATTCAAATTATTTTTCTCCAAAAACAAAATACATGGAAAATAGGGTAACATGATTCCCTACAATAGAAAATTGGAGAAAAATTAATTTGAATCATTTTGGTATTTTTAAAAAAATTGATTTTTGTTGGATTTTAATAGACCAGTAGCACTCCTTGATTTATTTGATTTTGTGAGGATTTTATTTGGCTTATTAAAAATGTCCATGTTGTAGAAAATCTTTTTCTGCAAATTTTGGTATATTACATGCCTATATAATATTTTTAGTTATTTCGTTTTTATTATTTTATTTGTCTGGAAAATGTTTTTTTTAAAAAAAATCTTTTTCGCCGACTGGGCCGGCCCAGCACCCAACTGGGCCAGGCCAAGCCAGCCCAGCCGAGCCGTCCCTGAGCTCCCGCAGGACTCCCGCCACCGCACGACTCGCCGGTCACCGCCGTGGCCGAGTCGGCCTCTTCGCACCGCCTTTGCCCCTGCCACACGCCTCCCGAGGCCCCTCCTCCTATAAATCCACCCCGGCTCTCTCCCTCTCCTTGTTCCGTTGCCGCCGCCGCACATCTAGCCCGGCGCACCGCCGGAGCTCGCCGCTGCCGCCTCGACCCGCCGCCTGCAGCGCCGCTCCTCGCCGCGTGGAGCCGCCGCCCACCGCTGCCCGCATCGCCGCTAGCCCGCACCGCACTGCACGCCGCCTCCGCCGGTCCTCCGCTGCGCCGCCGCGCTGCCAGCTGCCGCGCCACCGCTCGCTGCCGCTTGATCCAGCGTCGCCGCCGATCTGCTAACCGCCGCCGGTTGTCTTTTCGACGAAAACCGCCCGAACCGGTAATTAACCGCCTGGTCCGGTTTATTTTATTTTGGTTTTCTCTGGGTTTTTCTAAAGCCAGTTTTATTTAATAATTAGGTTAATTAGTGGACGTTCGCTAGTTTAGGATTTGTAGCAAACGGTTTTCGTCTTATAGGCTTCTGCAGCGAACGTTCGCTATTTAGACTTTTTCTTTTTCTGTTTTAATCCCGGCCAGGGACTTATCTGTGATGATTTTCTTTACAGTTTAGTCCCTGAACTTCAAACAATCATTACTTTTTACCCGTTTGTCCAAATCCAACGAAACCAACGCCCACTTCTTTGTTATGATTCCCTCTATCCATTAATCCAACTCAAACATGTTTTTGAAAAGTTTAAAATTTGAATTAGATCAGAATTGAATTCAAACTTCGTTTGATCATAACTTGAGTTTCGTAGCTCCGATTTAGTTGATTCTTTTTGCAAATTGAAGCTCTTGACCTAAATTTTCTGATAAGGCCAAATTCATATAATTTTGGTACTGTTAGAAATTGTTTTATGTTGCAAGAGTTATTTGCTTGGTTTTGATGTTTTCTGAATCGTCTTCTTCGTTCTTTCTGATCTTTTGAGTTATTGCTTATGTGTGGTTACTATTGCTTGCTTACGATAGATTGACCGGAGTGTGACGAGTAGAACGATCAAGAGTTTTGAGTGAGAATCATCTTCATCAACATTGCAGGCAAGTTCACACTTTGATCATATCCCCTTCATACCCAGTTTTCATTGCATGATTAGGATCTAATTAAATTGTGGGATGGGAAGTAGTTGAGGTAGTACCTATTACCTGTTTATTATCAAACCCTTGGGAGTTACTTCTACGTTTGCTTATTATGCCATGCTATGCTAGTAGACGTGGATTGGGTTTGAGAGCATCCATGACAGATGTGAGATTGCTAATTAATGGTTTACTTAAGGTGGCAACTTAAATACACATCTGGGTGGATTGAGGCACCTGGGTATTCCAGGACTTGCCTGTTTTTCTTTTGGACCGCCACCCAGGCTCAAAGGGATCATGAGATTATTCATACTAGAAACTTCCGTGTGCAGCCACAAGCCATTATGGGCTCTGGCATAGTTGATTAAGTCGTGCAAACTCTTACAGGGTAGACTAGCAGATGTAGGGGAAAGTAGGTGTACCGGTCTATCCAACGTAAGGTGCTAGCGCTTCTGAAAGACTATGTCTCGATCATCCGTTTCTCAAACATCCTGTAGTGCGAGAAATCCAACGGAGGCGATCGAGTCTTGTGGGGAAAAGTGCGCAAACCTCTGCAAAGTGTACAAACTAATCATGATTAGCCGTGTCCCCGGTTATGGACGTCTTGAGTATCTAGTTCTTGGATTATCCTGTTGATCTCATCATGTTACTTTAAATTAATTTTGTTGGGTTTAATGATGTTACTTAATTGGGATTGAGAATGCTATCAACCATTCTCAATGTTCAACAACCACCATGATAGTTAAATAATTTATTCCTTTGCAGTAGGGAAAAATTGGCTTTTCGCAAAAACCATGTAACCATAGAGCTTTTCCACCAGCCAAATATGCATGTAGTGATAGCCTTTATTCAACATTCTCTATGGTGTGAATCTGCCAGTACATTCAATGTACTGACCCGTTTTCGGGCTGCAACGTCTCATGTTGCAAGTTTCTTACGACGAGTAAGGGATACATTAGGGTTACGATTTCTACACTCAACTTTGCCGTTGGTGTTGATGGAAATCCACAACCTTGTTGCTTCCGCTATATGGATTGAGGTAATAGTATTTACGTTACTTTATACATGTGATTTACCTCTGTTATAAATCCTTCGAGTACTGTGTGTGTCAGCATACCGATCCAGGGATGACACTTAAGCACAGAGACTTGATCCATTCGGGTCAGGTCGCTACATCACCATCACACGCTCCATCTGCCTTCGAGATTAGTATTGAACCTAGATAAATGTTATCAGGTGTCTACGTTGAGCATGAATATGATTTGATCATGTTCATTGCAATACAGTCATTCATTTAAGTTAGAGAATAATGGTTATTCTGTTTACATGAATGATACCTTTCATGGTCATGCACCCTATGTGAATGGTTCATTGAATCTCGGTCGTGGTGATACACATGTTCACGCCAAAAGATGTAGAGTTAATAATGATAGTACCATTTTCTTGTGGCACTGCCGCTTAGGTCATATTGGCGTAAATTGCATGAAGAAACTCCATATTGATGGATGTTTGGAGTCACCTGCTTTTGAATCGCTTGACACATGCGAGCCATGCCTCATGGGCAGGATGACTAAGACCCCGTTTTCAGGTACAATGAAACGGGCAAGTGACTTGTTGGAAATCATACATGTTGATGCGTGTGATCCAATGAGAATTGAAGCGTGCGGTGGATATCGCTATTTTATCATCTTCACTGACGATTTGAGTAGATATAGGTATATTTACTTAATGAAGCACAAATCTGAAACGTTTGAAAAGTTCAAGCGATTTCAGAGTGAAGTTAAGAATCATCATAACAAATAAGATCATGTTCCTACGATCTGATCAAAAGGGGATTTTCTGAGTTATGAGTTTGGCAATCACTTAAGACATTGTGGAATTGTTTCACAGTTGAAGCCACCTGGAACACCACAAGGTAATGGTGTGTCCGGACGTCATAATCGAACCCTATGAGATATGGTGCGATCTATGATGTCTCTTACCAATCTACCGTTTTCATTTTGAGGTTATGCGTTAGAGACAGCTGCATTCACTTTAGATAGGACACCATTTAAGTCCGTTGAAACGACGTCGTGTGAACATTGGTTTGGCAAGAAACCAAAGTTGTCACTTCTTATTGTTTGGGGCTGCGATGCTTAAGGCTTCAGCCGGAGAAGCTCGAACCCAAAGCGGACAAACACATCTTCATAGGATACCCAAAGGTGATAGTTGGGTACACCTTCTATCTCCGATCTGAGGGCAAATTATTTGTCGCCAAGAACGGGTCCTTTCTCGAGAAGGAGTTTCTCTCGAAAGAATTGAGTGGGAGGAAGATAGAACTTGATGAGGTTGTCGAACCTTCACTTCAACCAGAGAGTGAGCAACACAGAAAGATGTTTTCGGTGGCGCCTACGTCTGTTGAATAGGAAGTTAATGATAGTGATCATGAAGCTTCGGATCAAGTTGCTATCAAACCTCGTAGGTCGACAAGGATATGTACTACTCCTAAGTGGTACGGTAATCCTGTCTTAGATATCATGTTGTTAGACAACAATGAACCTACGAGCTATGAAGAAGCGATGGTGGGCCCATATTCCGACAAATGGTTAGAAGCCATGAAATCCGAGATAGGATCCATGTATCAGAACAAAGTATGGACTTTGGTGGACTTGCCCGTTGATCGGCAAGCCATTGAGATAAATGGATCTTTAAGAAGAAGACAGACGTGGGCGGTAATGTTACCGTCTATGAAGCTCGACTTGTGGGAAAGAGTCTTTTCACAAGTTCAAGGAGTTGACTACGATGAGAATTTCTCACCCGTAGCGATGCTTAAGTCCGTTGGAATCATGTTAGCATTAGCTGTATTTTTTGATTATGAAATCTTACAGATGGATGTCAAAACAAATTTTCTTACCAGTTTTCGTAAGAAAAGTTGTATGTGATACAATAAAAGGTTTTGTCGATCCTAAGGATGCTAAAAGGTATGCTAGCTCCAGCAATTCTTCTATGGACTAGAGCAAGCATCTCGGAGTCAGAATACATGCTTTGATAGAGTGATCAAAGCTTTTAGGTTTATACAATGTTTACTAGAAACTTGTATTTACAAGAAAGTGAGTGGAAGCACTACAACATTTCTGATAAGTATATGTGGATGACATATTGTTGATCCGAAATGATGTAGAATTTCTGGAAAGCATAAACGGTTGTTTGAAAAGTGACTTTCAAAGGAAGACCTGGATAAAGCTTCTTACATATTGGGCATCGGGATCTATAGAAATAGATCAAGACGTCTGATGATACTTTCAAAGAACGCACACGTTGACATGTTTTTGAAGGAGTTCAAAATAGATCAGTCAAAGAAGGGGTTCTTACCTGAGTTGTAAGGTGTGAAGTTGAGTAAGACTCAAAGCTTAACCACGGCAGAAGAAAGAGGAAGGACGAAGGTCGTCCCCTATGCTTTTGTCATAGGCTCTATACGGTATGCCATGCTGAGTACCGCACCTGATGTGTGCCTTGCCACATGTCTGGAAAGAGGGTACAAATGTGATCTAGGACTGGTTCACCAGATAGCGGTCAAAATTATTCTTAGAGGAATAAGGAAATGTTTCTCGGTTATGGAGGTGATAAAGAGTTCGACGTGAAGAGTTACATCGATGCAAGCTTAACACCTACCCGAATAGCTCTGAGTAGATATACCGGATACGTATAATGGAGCAACAATTTGGAATGGCTCCAAATGTAGCGTAGTAATTGCATCTACAAGATGACATAGAAATTTGCGAAGTACATACGGATCTGAATGTTGCAGACCCGTTGACTGAAACCTCTCTCACAACCATAACATAATCAAACCCAGAACTCTTTGGGTGTTAGTCACATGGGGATGTGACCTTGAGTGTTAATCACATAGCGATGTGAACTGGATTATTGACTCTAGTGCAAGTGAGAGACTGTTGGAAATATGCCCTAGAGGCAATAATAAATTAGTTATTATTATATTTCCTTGTTCATGATAATCGTTTATTATCCATGCTAGAATTGTATTGATAGGAAACTCACATACATGTGTGGATGCATAGACAACACCATGTCCCTAGTAAGCCTCTAGTTGACTAGCTCGTTGATCAATAGATGATTACGGTTTCCTGACCATGGACATTGGATGTCGTTGATAACGGGATCACATCATTAGGAGAATGATGTGATGGACAAGACCCAATCCTAAGCCTAGCACAAAGATCGTGTAGTTCGTATGCTAAAGCTTTTCTAAATGTCAAGTGTCATTTCCTTAGACCATGAGATTGTGCAACTCCCAGATATCGTAGGAGTACTTTGGGTGTGCCAAACGTCACAACGTAACTGGGTGGCTATAAAGGTACACTACAGGTATCTCCGAAAGTGTCTGTTGGGTTGGCATGAATCGATACTAGGATTTGTCACTCCGTGTAAACGGAGAGGTATCTCTGGGCCCACTCGATAGGACATCATCATAATGTGCACAATGTGATCAAGGAGTTGATCACGGGATGATGTGTTACAGAACGAGTAAAGAGACTTGCCGGTAACGAGATTGAACAAGGTATCGGGATACCGACGATCAAATCTCGGGCAAGTATCGTACCGATGGACAAAGGGAATTGAATACGGGATTGATTGAATCCTCGACATCGTGGTTCATCCGATGAGATCATCGTGGAACATGTGGGAGCCAACATGGGTATCCAGATCCCGCTGTTGGTTATTGACCGGAGAGTTGTCTCGGTCATGTCTGCATGGTTCCCGAACCCATAGGGTCTACACACTTAAGGTTCGATGATGCTAGGGTTATAGGGAATAGATATACGTGGTTACCGAATATTGTTCGGAGTCCCGGATGAGATCCCGGACATCACGAGGAGTTCCGGAATGGTCCGGAGGTAAAGATTTATATATGGGAAGTCCTGTTTTGGTCACCGGAAAAGTTTCGGGTGCTATCGGTAACGTACCGAGACCACCGGAAGGGTCCCGGTGGTCCACCAAGTGGGGCCACCAGCCCCGGAGGGCTGCATGGGCCAAGTGTGGGAGGGGACCAGCCCCAGGTGGGCTGGTGCGTACCCCCACCAGGGCCCAAGGCGAAGAGAGAAGGGAAAAAGGGAAAACCCTAGGCTTAGATGGGCCTAAGGCCCACCTAGTGGTGCACCGCCCTCTCTCCCCCCTTGGTCACCCCCTAGATGGGATCTAGGGCTGGCCGCCACCCCTAGGGGTGGAAACCTAGGTGGGGGCGCAGCCCCTCCCCTCCCCCTATATATACTTGAGGTTTTGGGCTGCCATAGACATGAGAACATCTCCCTCTTGGCGCAGCCCTACCCCTCTCCCTTCTCGTCTCTTGCGGTGCTTGGCGAAGCCCTGCTGGAGTACCGCACTCCTCCACCACCACCACGCCGTCGTGCTGCTGCTGGATGGAGTCTTCCCCAACCTCTCCTTCTCCCCTTGCTGGATCAAGGCGTAGGAGACGTCACCGGGCTGTACGTGTGTTGAACGCAGGGGTGTCGTCCATTCGGCACTAGGATCATCGGTGATTTGGATCACGACGAGTACGACTCCATCAACCCCGTTCACTTGAGCGCTTCCGCTTAGCGATCTACAAGGGTATGTAGATGCACTCTCCTTCCCCTCGTTGCTAGATTACTCCATAGATTGATCTTGGTGATGCGTAGAAAATTTTGAATTTCTGCTACGTTCCCCAACATAATTGCTCATCGTAATGGGCTCAAATTATCTAATTTGGCCTAAAGACATGAACAAAGTTTAGTGGGCACATTAAGTTAATGGGCCATTACTAGGCCGAAAGTTAATGGCCGGCTCTCTTACCTCCCGGGTCGTTAACAGGACGACATCGAAGCGGGCAACAGGTGGCCCCAATTTATTTCACGGGCCCTTAATAGACCGTTACTAAGTTTGGGCTACATATGGCCCAACTATACTGTAGGCCTTTAGTAGGCCGAAAGAGACAGCGGGCTTGTACTGGACCATGAAGAGCATGGGCCGCTAAGAGGCCGAAAGTCAGGTCGTATTGTAAACGGTCCAACTGTGTTGTGGGCCTTTAGCAGGCCGAAAGAGAAACCGGGCTGGTATTGGACCATGAAGGGCATGGGCCGTTAAAAGGCCAAAACTAAGGTCCGACTACAAATGGCCCAACTCATTTATGGTCCATTAACAGGCCGAAAGGCACACAGGGCCGGGAATTGGCCCAACACTTAAATGGTTGCTAAAAGGCCAAAACTCAGGTCCGACTACAAATGGCCCAACTGATTTATGGGTCGTCAACAGGCTGGAAGTGACACTGGACCAGAAATTGGCCCAACACTTAAATGGGCCACTAAAAGGCCAAAACTCAGGTCCGACTACAAATGGCCAATCAGATTTATGGGCCGTTAACAGGCTAAAAGACACACCGGGCCGGAAATTAGCCCAACATTTAAATGGGTCGCTAAAAGGCCGAAAGATGTACATCCTGAAAATTGGCCCATCCATTAAATGGGCCGTTAACAGGCCGAAATCTCATCGGGCCGATATTGAGCCCAAATATATAGCGGGCTATTAACGGGCTCGAACAGACGATGGGCTACAATGGTGTCAAATCTTTAACGGGTCGTTGACGGGCCGAATTGGCACATCTCATATGGGTCGTGGGCTTAAATGGACCTGACACAAGTAGGCCTTATATGGGCCGGCCTGCTAATTTTTCCTGGGCCGACCTTTTTCACCAGAATGAGCCACTGTTGGGTCGTGCCATGTGTCGACCTATCATAGGCACCTCCTGTCCAATGAGTGGATGACATCTGTCCCGATGGTGAGGCAACACGTGTTTCCTGTGGCCAATGATGATTTTACACGTGGAAAATCCGCATTGGTCCGGGCTGTTAACGGGCTATCGGATCCAAAACCGGACCCGATAACTTAACGGCGTTCCGTTACGGTGAATGCCACGTGTCGGTCACCCTTGACGAAAGCACTTATGTGACGCACGATTTATTGTCATGGAAGTGGACACTTCCGTAATGATAACTTTGGTAATGTCATGGAGCACTTCTATGACAACACAGGTATGACTATCTTGATTCTGTCATAAAATCGTCATAGATGTACATGCATGACAAAAAACGCGACCTATTGTGACAAACACGTATCATCACAGAAGTGTATTTTTTTGTAGTGTATAGCGCAATGCACCGCATACCGGACAAGCGTTCAAATCCTCGTACTGATCAACACGGTAGAGGATGCAGTCATTAGGGCATGCATGTATCTTCTGCACCTCTAAACCTAGAGGGCAGACAGCCTTCTTTGCTTCGTACGTACTCTCGGGCAATTCGTTGTCCTTTGAAAGCATATTCTTTATCATTACCAGCAACTTTTCAAATCCCTTGTCAGATACACCATTCTCTGCCTTCCATTGCAGCAATTCCAGTATGGTGCCCAACTTTTTCTTGTCAGCTTCGCAATTCAGGTACAACAATTTTTTGTGATCCTCTAACATGCGCTGCAACTTCTTCTTCGCCAAATCACTTGTGCGGTTTCTCTTTGCATCGGCAATGGCCCGACCTAGATCATCAGCGGGCTAATCTGATGCCTCTTCTTCAGCTTCTTCCCCCATTGTTGTATCATCGTATTCAGGGAACCCATCATGGCCAGGATAGTTGTCGCTGTCCTCTTCTTCTTCATTGTCTTCCATCATAACCCCTCTTTCTCCGTGCTTGGTCCAAACATTATAGTGGGGCATGAAACCGGACTTAAACAGGTGGACGTGAATGGTTCTTGACTTAGAGTAATTGTTATCATTCTTACAGCCAGCACATGGACAAGGCATAAAACCATCCGCCCGCTTGTTTGCCTCAGCGGCAAGCAGAAAAGTTTGCATGCCATTAATGAACTCAGAAGAGCATCGGTCATCGTACATCCATTGTCGGCTCATCTTCATAACACAACACCGAAAAAACCAAATTAATACAAGTTCATACATAAAGTTCATACAACACTTAAATACAACAAGCAAATAACTCTCTAGTTAAAGAATTTAAATGCAACAACAAATGCGATCAAGATCGCAACTAAGGTAATAATTGATCCAACAACATAATGATACCAAGCCTCACTATGAATGACATATTTTCTAATCTTTCTAATCTTCAAGCGCATTTTCTCCATCTTAATCTTGTGATCATCGACGACATCGGCAACATGCAACTCCAATTCCATCTTCTCCCCTCAATTTTTTTCAATTTTTCCTTCAAATCCTCATTTTCACTTTCAACTAAATTTAACCTCTCGACAATAGGTCAGTTGGAATTTCCGGTTCAACTACCTCCTACATACAAATATCTATGTCAACTTGATGGGCATAATTTTTCATAAACACAAAATGCAACAAATAGTTTTAAAAGAGAATATACCACATCCGAATCATAACCCGGACGAGGGCCGACGGGGACGGATATCAAAACCATGGCACTATGTATAACAAACAACGTACGGGTAAGATAATTATACAAGTAACTATATATCCAAATCACGCAAACATCAATTTTTTATATAAAACATTCATGAACAAGAGGCTCACCATAAGGTGGTGCCGGCGACGGGACGTTGCGGGCGATCGACGGTGGTTACGACGGAGATTTAGAAGACACTAAGTAAACCACACCTACATATGCAAACTAAGTGTTATTTTTTACCTCAAATTGCATATAAATCAAATACTAGCACATATATATATAATTCCTCCCAAATTACTAAACTCACAAATCAATCACTATATAAAGCATTGCAAGAGCTAATCTAGCAATGAGAGATGAAAGGACAAAGTTGCTAACCTTTGTGATCATTTGAATGGACGGGGGCCTTCAAATCTTGACAAATTTTGGGCAAAATGTGTGATGAGCTTGAGAGGAAGAGGGGAAGAACAGAGAGGAGAGGGGAAAGGGGAAAAACAGAGCGAGCTGGTGGACGAAGGGTTTATGTAGGAGAACCTTTAGCACCGGTTCTTGCCACAAACCGGTACTAAAATGAGTGGTGAACCGGTGCTAAAGGTTCGCCACGAATCGGTACTAATGAGAGCGGCCGGCTAGCCGTTGGAACCGGCACTAATGCACACACTAGTGCCGACTCAAAATCAAACCGGCACTAATGTGCTTCACATTTGACCCATTTTCTACTAGTGATTCCACCCCCTTGGCGCACCCTCTAGGGCCGGCCGGCCTCCTCCTCCTCTCCTTTATATACGGAGGAGGGGCACCCCATAGTCACACAAGTTGATTGTTTTAGCCGTGTGCGGTGCCCCCCTCCACAGATTTCCACCTCGGTCATATCGTTGTAGAGCTTAGACGAAGCCCTGCATCGGTAACTTCATCATCACCGTCATCACGCCGTCGTGCTGACGAAACTCTCCCTCGACCTTAGCTGGATCTAGAGTTCATGGGACGTCAGCGAGCTGAACGTGTGCAGATCGTGGAGGTGTTGTACTTTCGGTGCTAGGATCGATCGGATCGTGAAGAAGTACGACTACATCAACCGTGTTGTCATAATGCTTCCGCTTATAGTCTACGAGGGTACATGGACAACACTCTCGCCTCTCGTTGCTATGCATCACCTAGATGGATCTTGCGTGTGTGTAGGAATTTTGAAATTACTGCATTCCCCAACAAGCTGGGTCCCACTGTGCCCGCTACTGATTCACAGTGGCGATGAGATCGCAGACACACTGTTGCTGCTGCTGCAAGTGTTTCGGTTCCACTGCGGCCACCTTCGTAACCCTCATGTTATTGACGGGGGTGCTTTATGTGGGCCACACCCAACATCTTGTCGATGGCTTTGCCGCGACATGGCACCCCCCCCCCCCGAGCCAACTGGACCCGTCGGTAGCCGGTGTGAAGTCGTGGGTCGTGTTGTACTCCACTGCATGGACTCCATCTGGCGCTACGCGACGGCGAGCTCCATGGCCTCATCGAGCAGGCGCTTGCGCGTTTCCTCGAGCTTGACCACGGCGGCGGCAGGGTCGGCGATGGGCGCATTGGGGTGCGTAGGTTCTGCACCGTCATGCGCAGTGGGTTCGCCCGACCGACGTTGGCCGCGACCGTTGCAGTTGGATCCTTGATGCGGCCGGTGTTGTGGTGGAGGCTGTGGTCAGCACCTCCACGCGAATGTAGAGGTCTGTGACATCGTCGGGGATGCCGCAGCCATCGGATGGCAGCGGGTTGGAGAAGGTGAGCACCTCACTAGGGTACTCGTCGGGAACGAGCGCAATGTAGATGTGCAGCTCGCCGAAGGGGATGACGGAGTTGCCTGCAGGGAAGGTGACGTCCGCATCGCGCGCTGCGCCGTCGCCGACGCAAACGAACAAACCCAGCTTGCCGACCAAGGCGTGCACAATGCGCTCGCTGGAGGGAGTGAAGGGTCTCATCGGGAACGTGATTCCGGCCAATGCCATGTGTGGCCCTGTGACGCCCCCGATTTGACCGTACACTAATCATACACGCAAACGTGTACGATCAAGATCAAGGACTCACGGAAAGATATCACAACACAACTGTACAAATAAAATAAGTCATACAAGCATCATATTACAAGCCAGGGGCCTCGAGGGCTCGAATACAAGAGCTCAGTCATAGACGAGTTAGCGGAAGCAACAATATCTAAGTACAGACATAAGTTAAACAAGTTGCCATAAAATGGCTAGCACAAACTGGGATACATATTGAAAGAGGCGCAGGCCTCCTGCCTGGGATCCTCCTAAACTACTCCTGGTCGTCGTCAGTGGCCTGCACGTAGTAGTAGGCACCTCCAGTGTAGTAAGAGTCGTCGTCGACGGTGGCATCTGGCTCCTAGACTCCATCCTATGGTCGCAACAATCGGGTATAGAAAGGGGGGAAAGGGGGAGCAAAGCAACCGTGAGTACTCATCCAAATTACTCGCAAGCAAGGAGCTACACTACATATGTATGCATTGGTATCAAATGAAAAAGGGTAGCATATGTGGACTGAACTGCAGAATGCCAGAATAAGAGGGGGATAGCTAGTCCTGTTGAAGACTACGCTTCTGGCAACCTCCATCTTGCAGCATGTAGAAGAGAGTAGATGGTAAGTTCAACAAGTATCATCGCATAGCATAATCCTACCCGGTGATCCTTCCCTCGTCGCCCTGTGAGAGAGCGATTACTGGTTGTATCTAGCACTTGGAAGGGTGTGTTTTATTAAGTATCCGATTCTAGTTGTCATAAGGTCAAGGGACAACTCTGGGTCGTCCTTTTACCGAGGGACACGGCTATTCGAATAGATAAACTTCCATGCAGGGGTGCACCACAGTTCTCAACACGCTTGATCCCCTTTGTCCGGCCACACTTTCCTGGGTAATGCCCGGTCTCGGAAGATCAACACGTCGCAACCCCACCTAGGCACAACAGAGAGGTCAGCACGCCGGTCTAAATCCTATGGCGCAGGAGTCTGGGCCCATCGCCCATTGCACACCTGCACGTTGCATACACGGCCGGTGAGCATACCTAGCCTCCCTTATACAAGAGCAGGCGTTCCAGTCCAACCCAGCGCGCGCCGCTCAGTCGCTGACATCACGAAGGCTTCGTCTGATACCACAACGTCGAGTGCCCATAACTGTTCCTGCGTAGTTGGTTAGTGCGTATAGGCCAGTGGCCAGACTCAGATCAAATACCAAGATCCCATTAAGCGTGTTATTTTGAAGTAACCACGAACGCCGACCAGGGCCAGGCCCACCTCTCTCCTAGGTGGCCTCAACCTGCCCTGTCGCTCCGCCACAAAGTAACAGTCAGGGGCCGTCGGGAACCCAGGCCCACCACTACCGGGATGGAACCACCTGTCCTTTCAGCCCCCACACCGGAATCACCCACGGGTACTCTACGAGCCGACCCGACTTTAGTCACCACATGTATCATGTGTAATATGTATAGTAAATACCCGTGATCACCTCCCGAGTGATCACGGCCCGATAGTATAGCATAGCAGACGGACTAGAATGTAGGGCCACTGATGTAGTACTAGCAGCCTATACTAAGCATGTAGGATTGCAGGTAAGGTATCAACAGTTATAGCAACAATGACAGGCTATGCATTAGGATAGGATTAACGGAAAGCGGTAACATGCTACACTACTCTAATGCAAGCACTATAGAAAAGAGTAGGCGATATCTGGTGATCAAGGGGGGGGGCTTACCTGAAAGCTCTGCAAAAAGGAAGAAGTGTCATCGTCAACGTAGTCGATCACAGGGGCAGCATCAGTCTCGGAGTCTACTGGAGAGAAGAGGAGGAAGAAATAATAAATATAAAGCAAACATAGCATCACAAAGCATAACATGGCAATATGATGTGCCGGGTGTGACCTAACGTACCTACCGTATGGCTACATGATATAGGTGAAGGGGGAATTCATCCGGGAATGTTTTCTCGATACCGGACCTATGTCAGACAGATGACCGAAGGGGGAAGGTTTCATGTTCATATAGTTAGAGGCATTTGACAGGGAAACAGATCGCGTATCCGGATTCGTTGGATTTTTCTGAGCAACTTTCATGTAGAAAACATTTCCATCCGAATTACAGTTTATTTATTATGATTTTCTAAAGTTTTAAACATTTCTAAATTTAATTTAATTCGAAAATAAAAATGAAATGCTAGGTGCACCCAACTCTGAGCTAGCCTCAATGGATGACAGGTGGGCCACTGCCCAATCAGCAGCCTGGTCAACAGTCAACTGGGTTGCTGATCGGTGGGGTCCAACTGTCAGTGTCTCACTATTTTAACAGTGTGTTTAAAATAAACTAATTAGTGGTGGGCCCCGGTTGTCAGTGGGACATAATTTTAACAATGTATTTAATTGATTAGGTTAGACTAATTAGCAAGTGTGGCTACTGTCAGCGAATAATTAGTGGGGGGTTATTTACTAACCTAATTAGGAGTTAGCTCCTAACTACACAGGGCCGGCTCTAGCGGCTGGGCTCACGCGCGAGCACGCACCAGGGGGAGCGACAGCGGCCACTAAGGGCACGCATGGGCGGCCAGCCAGGCAAGCGGGCGGCGCGAGTGGCGGCAGCCGCGCGGGAGGGCGTGGCCCGGCCGCGGGAGGCACACTCGCGTGGCGCCGCCAGGGGGAGCCGCAAGCAGGGGCGATGCAGGACCGGTACGGCGGGTGCGGCCGGCAGCCGACGAGTTGGGCGAGCGGCCAGGGGAGACGCAGCGGGCGGGGCTTCGACCGAGGCGGTGTCGGCGAGCATCGACGAGGCGCGAGCGGAGCGAGCGTGGGGGTGGCCGCGAGCAGCGAACGAGCGGTCAGGGGGTGCCCGGGGCTGGCCGGAGCGGACGCGAGGCGTGGTGGACAGGGCAGCGGCGCGATGCGCGACGGCAAGCGCAGCACTCGATGGGCGGGGTCGGCGAGGAAGCGGCAGCGGGCTCGTGCTCGCGGGCGCAGGACGGCGACAGGGAGCGGCGCCCCTACAGGCGGCAACGAAGGCGGGCGCCGGCGTGGGGCCGCTGCAGGCGGCAGTGGAGGTGGGCTGCAGCTTCAGGCAATAGCTAGGGGGAGCACGGCGGGAACACGACAGTGGCGAACGGGGCGGGGCACGCGGGATGCAGGCGACATCAGTAAGAAGCAGCAGCGGTAGACAGGCACGCAGGGGGGCAAAACGAACTACGGGAACGGGGTAAAGCTCACCGCGGTGCTCGCAGGCGAGTCGGTGAAGCTGGGGAAGGCCTGAGTGAAGCAGATCGACGAAAACGGCGGCGATGGCAGCAGGTGAAGTCGGGGTCGATCCCGGTGAGGCGAGGCCCTTCAGCCCGATTTCTCCTCACACTATACGAAGACGGCGTCGGGGGAGCTCCGGGACGTGGTGGCGCGGTGCGGGGATGTAGTTGGCCATGGGGACGACGATGACAAGGCGACGACCGCGCGGTGAGGTGGGGGTCGGGAAAAAGGGGGCGCAAGGGGAGGGGAATGGAGATGTTTAGAGTTCGCCCGAGAGGGCTTATCCGCGTGAGGAGGCCGACGGATGGCCGACGCGTGTGGTCGCCGCGCTATGGACGTGCCTCGCGCGTCCAGGGCGACGTGGGTGAATAGGGGAAGAGGAAAAGCAGGGGTGTGGGCTAGGCCTCGCTGGGTGGGTTAAGGCCCAGGGAAACAAGGGGGTTTTCTTTCCTTTCTTTTAGTGTTTCTTTTACTTTTTGCTTTTATTTATTTTTTTCTTTTCTTTTTCACTTTAGTATCTAGTTATTTTAGTTTTAATAAAATAAAAAAGTGGCACCTAAATTAGTGTTACAAAATGTGCCTCTGCCACAAATAATTTAGCACTTAAAATAAAATGGTTTGTAATTGTTTATTATTTTAAAAGCATTTAAATAATTGTTTAGCCCTTGTTTTACTTAATTTAATGCATCTAAATATTTTATAAAAAAAGTGTTTTCTCCACCATAATCATATATGATTTATTTTCTACATTTTGAACATTTTAGTTTCGACATTTGAAAACATTTATGGTTTGACTTGAGTTTGAATTTGAATTTTGAATTGATTTGAATCAACGTGGGACTTGACAACGGTAATCGTGGTGACGTGGCATCATTAGTAGAGGGTTACTGTAGCTTAATTATCCGGGCATCACAGACCCCACGGTAGGCTCCAACTGTTATGGTGTTCTCACGGCAGATGGCATGGCATGACTTATCTCGAGTGTTTAGGGCCGATGAGCGCCGATGGCGTCTGGATGTGAGATTAGGTACAAACACCAAGAGACATGGAGACGTACCTAGGTTTAGGGCCCTCCGAGGGAGGTAACGCCCCTAATCCTGCCAAGATCACTATGAAGATCAGACATAGTACATGGTTGCTACTGGAGCTGTTTGGGTGAGGCGGAAGAGAGTGCCGGCCTGCTCTCTACTTCGCGTGAGTGTGTGTGGGTCTAAAATGAGCCGACCCCCTCCTCGGGTCCTCCTGGGAGGTCTTATACTCAAACCTCCTAGGTTACAAAATGTTAAAGAAAGAGGGGTGGGCCCCTGTTGCCAGCATCTCTGGCCTGCAATGGGGCTTGCCAGCTGCTCGTCATTATAGCCAGTTGGTTATCGCGTCACGGAGCGGTAGGCACTGTGCCTCTACAGTGCCGGGCCGCGCTGACGTCGGTCGCCCCAGTCAGCGGTACCGGTGGCATTGTAGCCACACTCTCCACAACATGAGAGAGGTCTTGTCGTACGACGGATTGGACAAGGCTGACCCCGCTGGTTGCCGGCTGCGGCCAACCAGCCCGGGCGTGGCGTCTTGCCGAGCCGGCCTCCAACGGGAGGAGCCGGCTGGAGGGCCAGACGGTTTGATGGACTTAGGCTGTCCCAATGTTTTGAATTGTTGCCTTTCTTCCTCGAGCACACCGGGGGTCATCCCGCTGTCACCCTTTACTGATGGACATATATAAGATAAGGTTGGATGGTCGGCTCCCGCATCCGTGTTGCGCACTGGTTCCCCTGTCTGTAGATGGACGCGGGAGCAAATTTGCGGATCAGATGCCCTTACAAAGTTTTCCAGAAAACTTGAGTGAGAAAATGCTCCCCCTACAAAGTTTTCTAGAAAATTTGAGTCAGCCAATATCGTGAGATCGAAGCGGCATACGTCCGCTCTATCAGACATATCGTTCCTCTTTGATGTTGTCGAGGTTTCGCGGATATGCTGGTGGCAGCCCGGAGTGATAAGACGGTTTTGATGTATACTCTGGTAGCGGCGAAGGCGCTCGAGTGCCCGGCCGGGCGTGTTGTGGGATGTTGGCCTTCCGGCGTTTTGTATGTCTCCGGTGCTTTAGGTCTTTTTCTAAAGGAGGATTAACCTCCGGCCTCTGCATCTGGGCGATGCATGCAACCACTTTATTAATTATTTACAAAGACCTTACAAAGTAATACATCAATAAGTCTGAAACCACCATCTCGGCAATATCTATCGCTACTCCTATCCATTTGATGAAGGGGTGCTAATAATCCGAGCTGAATACCAAATAGACTTCGCACCAAAGCCTAACATAGCCGGAGGCCCCAACCAAGTCACTTGCCGGGTGTGGGGCACAGACCGGTCCCGACGCACTCTCTGATGCGGCCGCCGCCATCTTTCATCGATCCATCTTCAGAGCAGACACTGATGCATCGACCTTGCCAAGCATGTCGTCGACGCCACTGCGATGCCAGACAGCGCCTTCCTCCTGCCCGAGCCCGTCAACCCAAATCGGATGCCGAGTCTCCACTGTGCCACGCTGCTGAGATCCGTCGGCGTCGATGCGTATGATGAAACACCGCTCCACCTCCTAATCCAGATCGCTACCAACGCCCACCCAACGGCGTCCACAATCACACAACTCCCAAGGCGGCGCCTTCAAGAAGGGAATGACGCCGAAGGTGCCGTCGCGACCCACCGCAGTTAGGGCTTTCACCCGGGAGACAAATGACGCGGTAAAAGTAGAAGCAGATCTGGCAAGCGTCTCCATGAAGAAGAAAGCAGCATCCTCAGGCGTCGCCGCCGCCACGGCCGAAAGGTCGACTAGGGATTTCTCCCGATATGAATCCTCATCTCCAGCTCTGTCCGCATCGAGGATCGGCAAGTCTTGTGACCCAGATCCATATGAAGAAGCACACCTAGCAGAGGACGAAGGCTACAAGGCATCCCAATCCAGATCAGGCATCTCCGGGCGAGCCCAACCGCCAGCGTCCTGAATGGCCGGAAGGATCAGACGGAACAACCAAGTCTGATCATGGGCTTACCCCAGATCGCTGCACCAGCTGACCACATAGAGGCAAGCTCCTACGAATGGCCGGATCGATCAGGCGGATCCGATCCAGGTGTTGGGAAACGTAGTAATTTCAAAATTTTCCTACGCACACGCAAGATCATGGTGATGCATAGCAACGAGAGGGGAGAGTATGATCTATGTACCCTTGTAGATCGCAACGGAAGCATTAACACAATGTAGAGGAAGTAGTCGTACGTCTTCCCGATCCGACCGATCCAAGCACCGTTACTCCGGCACCTCCGAGTTCTTAGCACACGTACAACTCGATGACGCTCCCCGGGCTCCGATCCAGCAAAGCTTCGGGGATGAGTTCCGTCAGCACGACGGCGTGGTGACGATGATGATGTTCTACCGACGCAGGGCTTCGCCTAAGAACTACAACGATATGATCAAGGTGCAATATGGTGGTAGGGGGCACCGCACACGGCTAAGGAAAGATCACGAGGATCAACTTGTGTGTCCTGGGGTGCCCCCCTGCCTCCGTATATAAAGGAGCCAAGGGGGAGGGGGCGGCCGGCCAAGAAGGGCGCGCCAGGGGAGTCCTACTCCCACCGGGAGTAGGATTCCCCCCCCCCCAATCCTAGTTGGAATAGGATTCGCTGAGGGGGAAAGGAGAGAGGGGGGCCGGCCACCTCTCCTTGTCCTAATAGGACTAGGGGAGGGGGGAGGCGCGCGGCCCATCTTGGGCTGCCCCTTCTCTTTTCCACTAAAGCCCACTAAGGCCCATATAGCTCCCGGGGGGGGGGGGGTCCGGTAACCTCCCGGTACTCCGGTAAAATCCCGATTTCACCCGGAACACTTCGATATCCAAAGATAGGCTTCCAATATATCAATCTTTATGTCTCGACCATTTCGAGACTCCTCGTCATGTCCGTGATCACATCCGGGACTCCGAACTAACTTCGGTACATCAAAATGCATAAACTCATAAGAACTGTCATCGTAACATTAAGCGTGCGGACCCTACGGTTCGAGAACAATGTAGACATGACTGAGACAAATCTCCGGTCAATAACCAACAGCTGGACCTGGATGCCCATATTGGCTCCTACATATTCTACAAAGATCTTTATCGATCAGACTGCATAACAACATACGTTGTTCCCTTTGTCATCGGTATGTTACTTGCCCGAGATTCGATCGTCGGTATCCAATACCTAGTTCAATCTCGTTACCGGCAAGTCTCTTTACTCGTTCCATAATACATCATCTCACAACTAACATATTAGTTGTAATGCTTGCAAGGCTTATGTGATGTGCATTACCGAGAGGGCCCAGAGATACCTCTCCGACAATCGGAGTGACAAATCCTAATCTCGAAATACGCCAACCCAACATCTACCTTTGGAGACACCTGTAGTACTCCTTTATAATCACCCAGTTACGTTGTGACATTTGGTAGCACCCAAAGTGTTCCTCCGGTAAACGGGAGTTGCATAATCTCATAGTTATAGGAACATGTATAAGTCATGAAGAAAGCAATAGCAACATACTAAACGATCGGGTGCTAAGCTAATGGAATGGGTCATGTCAATCAGATCATTCAACTAATGATGTGATCCCATTAATCAAATAACAACTCTTTGTTCATGGTTAGGAAACATAACCATCTTTGATTAACGAGCTAGTCAAGTAGAGGCATACTAGTGACACTCTGTTTGTCTATGTACTCACACATGTATTATGTTCCCGGTTAATACAATTCTAGCATGAATAATAAACATTTATCATGAAATAAGGAAATAAATAATAACTTTATTATTGCCTCTAGGGCATATTTCCTTCAGTCTCCCACTTGCACTAGAGTCAATAATCTAGATTACACAGTAATGATTCTTACACCCATGGAGTCTTGGTGCTGATCATGGTTTGCTCGTGGAAGAGGCTTAGTCAACGGGTCTGCAACATTCATATCCGTATGTATCTTGCAAATCTCTATGTCTCCCACCTGGACTAGATCCCGGATGGAATTGAAGCGTCTCTTGATGTGCTTGGTTCTCTTATGAAATCTGGATTCCTTTGCCAAGGCAATTGCACCAGTATTGTCACAAAAGATTTTCATTGGACCCGATGCACTAGGCATGACACCTAGATCGGTTATGAACTCCTTCATCCAGACTCCTTCATTTGCTGCTTCTGAAGCAGCTATGTACTCCGCTTCACATGTAGATCCCGCTACGACGCTTTGTTTAGAACTGCACCAACTGACAGCTCCACCGTTTAATGTAAACATGTATCCGGTTTGCGATTTAGAATCGTCCGGATCAGTGTCAAAGCTTGCATCAACGTAACCGTTTACGATGAGCTCTTTATCACCTCCATATATGAGAAACATATCCTTAGTCCTTTTTAGGTACTTCGGGATGTTCTTGACCGTTGTCCAGTGATCCACTCATGGATTACTTTGGTACCTCCCTGCTAAACTTATAGCAAGGCACACATCAGGTCTGGTACACAGCATTGCATACATGATAGAGCCTATGGCTGAAGCATAGGGAACATCTTTCATTTTCTCTCTATCTTCTGCAGTGGTCGGGCATTGAGTCTTACTCAACTTCACACCTTGTAACACAGGCAAGAACCCTTTCTTTGCTTGATCCATTTTGAACTTTTTCAAAATCTTGTCAAGGTATGTGCTTTGTGAAAGTCCAATTAAGCGTCTTGATCTATCTCTATAGATCTTAATGCCTAATATGTAAGCAGCTTCACCGAGGTCTTTCATTGAAAAACTCTTGTTCAAGTATCCCTTTATGCTATCCAGAAATTCTATATCATTTCCAATTAGTAATATGTCATCCACATATAATATCAGAAATGCTACAGAGCTCCCACTCACTTTCTTGTAAATACAGGCTTCTCCAAAAGTCTGTATAAAACCAAATGCTTTGATCACACTATCAAAGCGTTTATTCCAACTCCGAGAGGCTTGCACCAGTCCATAAATGGATCGCTGGAGCTTGCACACTTTGTTAGCTCCCTTTGGATCGACAAAACCTTCTGGTTGCATCATATACAACTCTTCTTCCAGAAATCCATTCAGGAATGCAGTTTTGACATCCATCTGCCAAATTTCATAATCATAAAATGCGGCAATTGCTAACATGATTCGGACAGACTTAAGCATCGCTACGGGTGAGAAGGTCTCATCGTAGTCAATCCCTTGAACTTGCCGAAAACCTTTTGCGACAAGTCGAGCTTTGTAGACAGTAATATTACCGTCAGCGTCAGTCTTCTTCTTGAAGATCCATTTATTCTCAATTGCTTGCCGATCAGCGGGCAAGTCAACCAAAGTCCATACTTTGTTCTCATACATGGATCCCATCTCAGATTTCATGGCTTCAAGCCATTTTGCGG
This sequence comes from Triticum aestivum, assembly GCF_018294505.1. Classification (NCBI taxonomy): domain Eukaryota; kingdom Viridiplantae; phylum Streptophyta; class Magnoliopsida; order Poales; family Poaceae; genus Triticum; species Triticum aestivum. The sequence goes on from NC_057803.1 coordinate 455,415,629, forward strand.
AATCTGGGCTCACCATCGCTTCTTCATAGTTCGTAGGTTCATCATGATCTAGTAGCATGACTTCCAGAACAGGATTACCGTACCACTCTGGTGCGGATCTCACTCTGGTTGATCTACGAGGTTCAGTAGTATCTTGATCTAAAGTTTCATGATCATCATCATTAGCTTCCTCACTAGTTGGTGTAGGTGTCACTGAAACAGCTTTCTGTGATGTACTACTTTCCAATAAGGGAGCAGGTACAGTTACCTCGTCAAGTTCTACTTTCCTCCCACTCACTTCTTTCGAGAGAAACTCCTTCTCCAGAAAGTTTCCGAATTTAGCAACAAAAGTCTTGCCTTCGGATCTGTGATAGAAGGTGTATCCAATAGTTTCCTTTGGATATCCTATGAAGACACATTTCTCCGATTTGGGTTCGAGCTTATCAGGTTGAAGCTTTTTCACATAAGCATTGCAGCCCCAAACTTTCAGAAACGACAACTTTGGTTTCTTGCCAAACCACAATTCATAAGGTGTCGTCTCAACGGATTTTGATGGTGCCCTAACGTGAATGCGGCCGTCTCTAGAGCGTATCCCCAAAACGATAGCGGTAAATCAGTAAGAGACATCATAGATCGCACCATATCCAGTAAAGTATGATTACGACATTCGGACACACCATTACGCTGTGGTGTTCCAGGTGGCGTGAGTTGCGAAACTATTCCGCATTGTTTCAAATGTACACCAAACTCGTAACTCAAATATTCTCCTCCACGATCAGATCGTAGAAACTTTATTTTCTTGTTACGATGATTTTCCACTTCACTCTGAAATTCTTTGAACTTTTCAAATGTTTCAGACTTATGTTTCATTTAGTAGATATACCCATATCTGCTTAAATCATCTGTGAAGGTGAGAAAATAACGATATCCGCCACGAGCCTCAATATTCATCGGACCACATACATCTGTATGTATGATTTCCAGCAAATTTGTTGCTCTCTCCATAGTACCGGAGAACGGTGTTTTAGTCATCCTGCCCATGAGGCACGGTTCGCAAGTACCAAGTGATTCATAATCAAGTGGTTCCAAAAGTCCATCAGTATGGAGTTTCTTCATGCGCTTTACACCGATATGACCTAAACGGCAGTGCCACAAATAAGTTGCACCATCATTATCAACTCTGCATCTTTTGACTTCAACATTATGAATATGTGTATCACTACTCTCGAGATTCAATAAGAATAAACCACTCTTCAAGGGTGCATGACCATAAAAGATATTACTCATATAAATAGAACAACCATTATTCTCTGATTTAAATGAATAACCGTCTCGCATTAAACAAGATCCAGATATAATGTTCATGCTCAACGCTGGCACCAAATAACAATTATTTAGGTCTAATATTAATCCCGAAGGTAGATGTAGAGGTAGCATGCCGACGCGATCACATCGACTTTGGAACCGTTTCCCACGCGCATCGTCACCTCGTCCTTAGCTAATCTTCGCTTAATCCGTAGTCCCTGTTTTGAGTTGCAAATATTAGCAACAGAACCAGTATCAAATACCCAGGTGCTACTGCGAGCATTAGTAAGGTACACATCAATAACATGTATATCGCATATACCTTTGTTCACCTTGCCATCCTTCTTATCCGCCAAATACTTGGGGCAGTTTCGCTTCCAGTGACCAGTCTGCTTGCAGTAGAAGCACTCAGTTTCAGGCTTAGGTCCAGACTTGGGTTTCTTCTCTTGAGCAGCAACTTGCTTGCCGTTCTTCTTGAAGTTCCCCTTCTTCTTCCCTTTGCCCTTTTTCTTGAAACTAGTGGTCTTGTTGACCATCAACACTTGATGCTCCTTTTTGATTTCTACCTCCGCAGCTTTCAGCATTGCGAAGAGCTCGGGAATAGTCTTATTCATCCCTTGCATATTATAGTTCATCACGAAGCTCTTGTAGCTTGGTGGCAGTGATTGGAGAATTCTGTCAATGACGCAATCATCTGGAAGATTAACTCCCAATTGAATCAAGTGATTATTATACCCAGACATTTTGAGTATATGCTCACTGACAGAACTGTTCTCCTCCATCTTGCAGCTATAGAACTTATTGGAGACTTCATATCTCTCAATCCGGGCATTTGCTTGAAATATTAACTTCAACTCCTGGAACATCTCATATGCTCCATGACGTTCAAAACGTCGTTGAAGTCCCGATTCTAAGCCGTAAAGCATGGCACACTGAACTATCGAGTAGTCATCAGCTTTGCTCTGCCAGACGTTCATAACATCTGGTGTTGCTCCAGCAGCAGGCCTGGCACCCAGCGGTGCTTCCAGGACGTAATTCTTCTGTGCAGCAATGAGGATAATCCTCAAGTTACAGACCCAATCCGTGTAATTGCTACCATCATCTTTCAACTTTGCTTTCTCAAGGAACGCATTAAAATTCAACGGAACAACAACACGAGCCATCTATCTACAATCAATATAAACAAGCAAGATACTATCAGGGACTAAGTTCATGATAAATTTAAGTTCAATTAATCATATTACTTAAGAACTCCCACTTAGATAGACATCCCTCTAATCTTCTAAGTGATCACGTGATCCAAATCAACTAAACCATGTACGATCATCACGTGAGATGGAGTAGTTTCATCGGTGAACATTACTATGTTGATCATATCTACTATATGATTCACGCTCGACCTTTCGGTCTCCGTGTTCCGAGGCCATATCTGTATATGCTTGGCTCGTCAAGTATAACCTGAGTATTCCGCGTGTGCAACTGTTTTGCACCCATTGTATTTGAACGTAGAGCCTATCACACCCGATCATCACATGGTGTCTTAGCACGAAGAACTTTCGCAACGGTGCATACTCAGGAGAACACTTCTTGATAATTTAGTGAGAGATCATCTTATAATGCTACCGTCAAACAAAGCAAGATAAGATGCATAAAAGATAAACATCACATGCAATCAATATAAGTGATATGATATGGCCATCATCATCTTGTGCCTGTGATCTCCATCTCCGAAGCAGCGTCATGATCACCATCGTCACCGGCGCGACACCTTGATCTCCATCGTAGCATCATTGTCGTCTCGCCAATCTTATGCTTCCACGACTATCTCTACCGCTTAGTGATAAAGTAAAGCATTACATCGTGATTGCATTGCATACAATAAAGCGACAACCATATGGCTCCTGCCAGTTGCCGATAACTCGGTTACAAAACATGATCATCTCATACAATAAAATTTAGCATCATGTCTTGACCATATCACATCACAACATGCCCTGCAAAAACAAGTTAGACGTCCTCTACTTTATTGTTGCAAGTTTTACGTGGCTGCTACGGGCTTAAGCAAGAACCAATCTCACCTACGCATCAAAACCACAATGATAGTTTGTCAAGTTGATGCCGTTTTAACCTTCGCAAGGACCGGGCATAGCCACACTCGGTTCAACTAAAGTTGGAGAGACTGTCGCCCGCAAGCCACCTATGTGCAAAGCACGTCGAGAGAACCGGTCTCGCGTAAGCGTACGCGTAATGTTGGTCCAGGTCGTCTCGTCCAACAATACCGCCGAACCGAAGTATGACATGCTGGTAGGCAGTATGACTTATATCGCCCACAACTCACTTGTGTTCTACTCGTGCAAATAACATCAAACCATAAAACCTAGGCTCTGATACCACTGTTGGGGAACGTAGTAATTTCAAAATTTTCCTACGCACACGCAAGATCATGGTGATGCATAGCAACGAGAGGGGAGAGTATGATCTACGTACCCTTGTAGATCGCAACGGAAGCGTTAACACAACATAGAGGAAGTAGTCGTACGTCTTCCCGATCCGACCGATCCAAGCACCGTTACTCCGGCACCTCCGAGTTCTTAGCACACGTACAGCTCGATCACGCTCTCCGGGCTCCGATCCAGCAAAGCTTCGGGGATGAGTTCCGTCAGCACGACGGCGTGGTGACGATGATGATGTTCTACCGACGCAGGGCTTCGCCTAAGCACTACAACGATATGATCGAGGTGCAATATGGTGGCAGGGGGCACCGCACACGGCTAAGGAAAGATCACGAGGATCAACTTGTGTGTCCTGGGGTGCCCCCCTGCCTCCGTATATAAAGGAGTCAAGGGGGAGGGGGCGGCCGGCCAAGGAGGGCGCGCCAGGGGAGTCCTACTCCCACCGGGAGTAGGATTCCCCCCCCCCCCTCAATCCTAGTTGGAATAGGATTCGCTGAGGGGGAAAGGAGAGAGGGGGGCCGGCCACCTCTCCTTGTCCTAATAGGACTAGGGGAGGGGGGAGGCGTGCGGCCCATCTTGGGCTGCCCCTTCTCTTTTCCACTAAAGCCCACTAAGGCCCGTATAGCTCCCGGGGGGGTTCCGGTAACCTCCCGGTACTCCGGTAAAATCCCGATTTCACCCGGAACACTTCCGATATCCAAACATAGGCTTCCAATATATCAATCTTTATGTCTCGACCATTTCGACACTCCTCGTCATGTCCGTGATCACATCCGGGACTCCGAACTAACTTCGGTACATCAAAATGCATAAACTCATAATAACTGTCATCGTAACGTTAAGCGTGCGGACCCTACGGTTCGAGACAAATCTCCGGTCAATAACCAACAGCGGGACCTGGATGCCCATATTGGCTCCTACATATTCTACGAAGATCTTTATCGGTCAGACCGCATAACAACATACGTTGTTCCCTTTGTCATCGGTATGTTACTTGCCCGAGATTCGATCGTCGGTATCCAATACCTAGTTCAATCTCGTTACCGGCAAGTCTCTTTACTCGTTCCTTAATACATCATCTCAGAACTAACATATTAGTTGTAATGCTTGCAAGGCTTATGTAATGTGCATTACCGAGAGGGCCCAGAGATACCTCTCCGACAATCGGAGTGACAAATCCTAATCTCGAAATACGCCAACCCAACATCTACCTTTGGAGACACCTGTAGTACTCCTTTATAATCACCCAGTTACGTTGTGACGTTTGGTAGCACCCAAAGTGTTCCTCCGGTAAACGGGAGTTGCATAATCTCATAGTTATAGGAACATGTATAAGTCATGAAGAAAGCAATAGCAACATACTAAATGATCGGGTGCTAAGCTAATGGAATGGGTCATGTCAATCAGATCATTCAACTAATGATGTGATCCCATTAATCAAATAACAACTCTTTGTTCATGGTTAGGAAACATAACCATCTTTGATTAACGAGCTAGTCAAGTAGAGGCATACTAGTGACACTCTGTTTGTCTATGTACTCACACATGTATTATGTTTCCGGTTAATACAATTCTAGCATGAATAATAAACATTTATCATGAAATAAGGAAATAAATAATAACTTTATTATTGCCTCTAGGGCATATTTCCTTCACCAGGCACCTGCCCGAGCGCGAGAAACTCCCTGCCGCCACCTTCCTTGGCTGTGTTTAAGGCCTGCCCGGCGCCAGCCTCTTGCAGCGGCAAGGAATGGATAGGACGCGGGGAAGCCTAGCGGTGGCGGCGCGAGATCGCCCCCGTGTCGCCCTACCGGGGCGGCGTGGGGGACCTTCCGTCACATGGCCGTTTAGCTAGGCAATCGTTTAGGTGTTTTTCTTGATAAACTCCAGCAGCTCCTTTTTCATTTCTTCTTTTCTTGCACTCATCTTTTTATGTGATGCATTCCTCTTTGAGGGTGTTCTTATAAGGCTAGTCATAGTGGGAGTAACATAGGTAGTAACATACTCCCTTCTTTCCGGTTTATAAGGCTCAATTCAAAAATCTCATCAATCAAGGTAGATGATGAGTGGTGAAATATTTTTTGTAGTTTGCAAAAGCACCTAATTAATGCTCTTATTTTCCTTAAAAAATTATGTTTACGAATGCATTAATTGCAATGCATGCATGCATAAAGTGCATGCATTGGTCAGTTTTCTCTTAATACTTGCATGCAATAATTTAATGCAACTTGAAGTCTGAACATGTGATAGGGAACAACCAAATTGAGCCTTATAAATAAAAAAACTAAAATTTTGAGATAAGCCTTATAAACCGGAAAGGAGGGAGTAGATGTCACGTAAGCAAAAACGGTGATATGGCAAGTAGTTAACGAGGAGAGTGGCAAATAAAGTAACATAATATGTTACCATCACATAGCGTTTTTCAATGCATAATGAGTCTACAAAATAATATGTATGGTGCTAGTCTAAGTTACTCTTCACTATGACTAGCCTATGCCCTTTCTAATCAAATTCATTGATTTGGTAGCTCCCCTACCAACATTGATATATTTTTTCTCTCCTCCGATGGCAAGGCACCACGCCGCGCCATGTGTTCAACCCAGAGCCTCCCATACTCGGCCAGTGACACCCGGTGTCTGCTCTTAACCCCGGTTCGTCCTTTTCACCAAAGCAGTGAAACCCGTCGCACTTCCCAAAGAAAATGTGATGTGAGCTATACTATAGTAGTAGTGCTCCACTACCACTTGTGTATAAGCGTGCTCGGCGTCTGTTTCGCTTCCCACTAGCAGTAACCTTCCTCGAGGCGCAAGGTGGAGCAGTACGACGGAGGAGCGATCAAAATCAAAAGCAAACATGACGAACAAGAAGCCTACTTGGTCCTCCTCGGCGTCCGCCTGCTCCGGGGGCTCCCGCATTGGGCTACCCTGCGCGGTGGCGAACCAGAAGAAGAAGAAGAGGGCCAGGAGCGACGCCGTCGTTGTCCCGGCGAGGGGGTCATCCGTGTACAGAGGCGTGAGCAGGTGAGCATGCACTTCTTTCTCCCCTTCTTGGTTTCATCCGGGTGGCGATCTTTGTGTTTGATTTCTGATCGAGATGTGCGTCATTGGTGGTGGTGTAGGCACTGCGCCTCGGGAAAGTACGAGGTGCACCTGTGGGACAGGCATTACCGGAGCACGGCTGAGAACAGGAGAGGCAGGCAAGGTGAGAGACACCCAGCCTTGGCTGGATCAAATCCCTTTCTTTCAGACCAGCTAGCTACCTCATTTTGCTCTATTTTGATCGTCACTTTAATTTATTCTTGCCACTTCGATGTTCTTTGATGTGCTAGCTAGCTGACGTTCTTGGTCTTTGACTAATTTGTGTTGCAATCTTGTGTTCGTCTGCCTCGGGACACCTGTGGTGAACTGGTGGTGATACGCATCCATGTCTCACCGCTTCTACTATTAGTTTATTTGGGTGAGTCAAGAAAGATCCTTTCGCTTCTTGAAAAGAAACGCTCACATACTTCTCAATGCCATGATTGACACCAACATCTAGATTGCATTGTCCCTCGCCGCTTAAGGCGCATGGTTTCGTTAAGATCACTGCTTACTCTTGTTTCTTGGCAGGAGCTTATGACACCGAAGAGGCTGCAGCTCGCACCTATGATCTCGCGGCGCTCAAGTACTGGGGTGCACAGTGCGGCGGCCTCCTCCTTAACTTCCCGGTAAGTTGTGTCTTGTCATATCATATGTCAGTACTAGTCAATACGAATACCTGTACTACTCAGCTGGCCGCTATGATTCTGTTCGACATGAGAGGACTGCCCTGCGATCGTTGCTGCAGGTGGACACGTACAAGGACGAGCTGGAGAGGATGCAACGCGTGACCAGAGAGGAGTACGTGGCCATACTCAGGCGCGACAGCAGTGGCTTCACCAGAGGCGCCTCCAAGTACAGGGGAGTAGCAAAGTATGTATGCACTCACGCCTTCCTCGAGGAGAGATTATCCTCGATCAGATCAACCACATTGACACTGCAATGACATGCCATGAGTGATCTTGCTGACATGAAGTAACTTATTGGCACTGCAGGCATCACAAGAAGGGCCGGTGGGAGGCGAGGATAGGCTGCGGTAGCGGCAGCGGCAGCGGCGGCGGCAAGAGATACCTCTACTTGGGGATATTCAGTGTGTTCTCTATCGTTCTGTCCTTGCAAGTTCGCTCTACTAGTAGTACGTTTCTGTGGCTCATCTCAAGAAACGGCACTCTGAATCTGCATGCAGTTACCCAGGAAGAGGCAGCCCGGGCCTACGACCTCGCGGCGATACAACTCCGGGGCCTCGCCGCGGTCACCAACTTCGACGTCGATTCCTACTACGTGGACCAGCAGCTGCAGCCGCCCCTCTGCAAGGTCGACCCAGACCCTGAACCGGCAGGGCAACTGCTGCTGCCCAAGGTCGAGCCCAAGGAGGAAGAGCCCGAGCCCGGGCCAGTGCTCCGGGACGACGTGGACGACGTCGACTGCGCCATCGCCGAGGTACTGCAGGCGCTCTGCATGGACCGCGCCGACTTCGAGGCCAGGTACCCGCCCCGCGGCGCGCCCGGATGGTGGCCGTCTGACGACGACTTGCGCGAGCTGCCGGCTGACGTGGGCTTCGAGGACGACATCGAGAGCGTGCTCTTCGACGCGCCGCCCGCCGCCTGAGTTTTGGTCTCCTGTCCTGCGCAGCCGCCAGCCCGCCATGCCCAGCTCGCAGGATGGTGATGGACGTGAGCTGTTTGTGCCGGTGCATTGCATGCGTGTCCGTGTCTCAGCCTCTCAGGCATGTAGGTAGGTAGTACGCGCGGTAAATAGCTGTGGGCAATGGCGAAGTGTGGTTAATTTTGGGGTGGCAGCGGCGTCATGGCCGGCCAGTAACCGCCTTGTAGCATGTGAAAGTGGCACAACTGGTGAAGGCTCCAGCATTTGGCAGTGAAACTTTGGGAATGGCTAGGGGACAGTAGACTGAACTTAAATTTAGAATCCGAGTCACTCGAGTTGTTCCTAGCCGTTGGATGGAAAAGCAACCGTCAGATCTTCGTCTCTCTGAAAATATTGTTCATGGTCGTCCTCCTCGCGACCTTTATCTGAACCGCCCTCAACCGCCAGCCTAACCGCCTGTTTCCACTATTTGTGGCCGGCTGCACTTCCGTGACCGCCTTGTCTACCCGCCCTCCCCTCAAGTGTCGTGTTGCCGCCATCCATGGCCAGCGCTCTAACCCCGGCGATGAATCGTTTTTTTTTCTTTTGACGAACTAGCACTGCCCTCTAACCCCGGCGATGAAGCTTTTTTTTTACGAACTAGCACCGCTCTCTAACCCTGGCGATGATCCTTTTGCACGTCAAGCATTATCGTTCAAATCCACATGGTATGTGCGTCCCCGTCCAAAGGAGAAATGAGAACAGGACAATTTCTTTTGAAATGCGGTCTGTCAGAGCCTGATTCATTAAAATGATAGAATAGAGTTGCCCGGTTAATTAACGAAAATCCAAGCAAAAACCGTTACGACAAGCCCACGCAGAAGGGCAAGCGGCCACCCTGGCACCAACAAGACCGCAAACACCGCTGAAAAGAGGACACCATCGAGGTAGCCTACAATGTCATTGTCATCACCTCTCCTCGAGCAGGTGACTCCGACTTCGCCGTTAACGACCCATCAAGACTCCTCTGAACGAACGACACACGAGGACCTCATCAGCCATAGCCAAACAATCAACTGTAGACGTCGAGGACAAGCAGCTTCGATTTTGCTGATGCGCTTCACTGGAGAAAGTTGCAAGCCTTGCACCGACTTGGTCCAGTTCAACCTCCGAAGAGCGCCGTCCAATGAAACCACCCTCATGGAGTCACTGTTAACGCATAGGCCCGCCACACGCAGGTCCGACTTCTCTGTCACATGGAGAAACAAACATAGGCACACCCATTGGCAAACGAAACCGTCGACATTAGAAGGTCAAGCCGCGACCCAGCTCCACACACCATCATCGTCGTCGCCGCACAGTCGCAACGCCAACCACTCGCATCACCTGTTGGGAACCTACCAACCATGATGTTGAGCGCGTCCAGCCCAAGAAAAGCGCGGAGAAGAATCACCGGTCTCCAAAGCAACGTCCCAAAGGGGAAAACGCCGCGGGGACGAGGTCGTTTCCCGACCCAGATGGGTCTAGACTTTCGTCCGAAGAACCAGATTCAGGAATGAAGCGTGTCTAAGAAGCTCCACGGCAACGCGTACATAGTGGGGAGTAACTTATACTAGTGTCATGTACATGATATCGTGGTGCTTAATTAATTGACTCAAGGAATTGAGGTCGACGCATGCACCATACTAGCACCTCCATGATCGATGATAAACTTCTGCAAGGGACCTGCACGCGTACAAAACACGGAGGATCCAAATGTGTGTGCTGCACAAAAATGACGCGGAAACTAAGGCGTCGTTGCTGACACACTTCTCCATCGCTGCCAACCTGTTGTCTTGTGTTCGCTCGCCGCGTATATATATATACACCCACCATATTATCCATCAACGGCATCAGGGCACACAAATCAAGCTCCCAGCTCCCAGCTCAGCTAGTTGACTACCTGCAAATTTGGTGACAAGGTTGCTAGGTGGATGAACAGTCACTCGACCATGGTGGTACCGTCGGTGTTCGCCGCCTTCGACAAGGACGGCGACCGCAAGGTGTCCGTGTCCGAGCTGCGCTGCTGCATGGCGGCGTCCTTGGGCGAGGACATATCCGAGGAGGAGGTGGCCGTGGTCCTCGCGGCGGCGGATGCCGACGGTGACGGGCTGCTAAACCAAGAAGAGTTCTCGAGGCTAGCCGCCGGTGCCCATGAAGAGGACGACGTGAGGCGAAGATGCCTGAGGGAGGCGTTCGGGATGTACGCGTCGTCCTCCACGGAAGACACGACAACGACGATGATTACGCCAGCGAGCCTGAGGCGGACCCTGAGCAGACTGGGGTCGCACGAGCTGGGCGTGGAGGAGTGCAGGGCAATGATCTGCAGGTTCGACCTCGATGGCGACGGCAAACTCTCGTTCGACGAGTTCCGGGTCATGATGATGGCCTGATCATCGACTCTCTTCTTGGCATTTTTCTAGACAGATATAATGTTCAATTAATTCATCGATCACATATGTATGTACAATCATGTGTTCATTCATTCATTGTTTTGCCCGCAGATCGCTAGTAGGAGTATGTTATAGTAGTAGCTGTCCACATGAAAAGATAATATATATGCAATCTCCTTGAAATAGGCTTTTGCCCCGCTTTATAAATAAAGCAACTGTTCATACAACCAGCATTCGAATCTCTGATCAAGAATGACGGCTAGGGCAACAACATAATCATACCCAAAAAACATAAGAAAAATAATAAGAAAAAAAACACATAGTGGCTGCCGCCAAGCGGCCCTACGAAGACGACAGTCGACGCGTTGTAGCCAGAAGCGCATCCATCATGAGGCCGAAACGATCACGGTTACGCTACCTCAAGAGTGGATGCCGATGTTGCAGAAAAGTCCATAACATCGCCGTAAAGATAAGACAGAATTAGTGAGAATATCTCGTATAGTTTGTGGCCTTGATCTGGAGGAACTCCACGAGGTCCAGGGCCTCACAATCGGCCCCAGTGCCTCGCGAACAAACGTCCAGAGGACCTGCGTCGCTGTACAGGAGAATAGGATATGTGTCCCATTCTCCGGTATCACGCATAAGGGGCACAAGCCATCACCTCGGCCATGTCACTTAAGTACCACAGTCTCTGAAAGGATGCGGTCGCGTAATAGCTGCTACACAAAGATCTTAATCTTCAAGAGCAAAGGGCCTTTCCACAGGGGAGAAAGCCATGGGGTGGCAGCTGACTGGCATAAAGCATGGTATGTCATGCTCATCGAAAACTCCGCCGCGGAGATAGCCGCCAAGACACGGTGTCCGATAGCCTGGTAACACCAGTGGTAGGGCCGCTCGGAATCTAGTCCAATTGTCACTCTCTGCCTGCCCAAAAGTACGACGGAACCGAATATTGCATTGTCTAGAATGGAAGGCCCTGGACATAATTAATAGCGGGTCCGCACAAATCGAGAACAAGTCAGCGAAACTCACTTTGAGTGGCTCATTATCCAACCAGGGGTTCGGCAAAAATTGGGTTCCATCCCCATTTCTTGTGGAGATGGAATCCCTAGATGGATGTCCTCCTTGATCCTTTGGATGGATCTCCAGAACTGTGACCCTCCCAAGCGGGAGCACACCTTGAGAGGCTCACCCCTAAAGTATTTTTCCTGAATGAGCTGTAACCATAGGCCGCCCTCACCACGTAGTATCCGCCAAACCCAGCGCAGCATTAGCATGACGTTCATGCGGTGGGAAGCCATAATGCCGAGGCCACCACGGTGCTTGGGCATACATATGTCCGCCCACTTGACCATGTGATACTTTTGGCGTCCATTAGCTGCCTGCCAGAAGAACCTAGCGAGCTCCTTATCGAAAGAGCTATGAATGCCCTCTGGCAATATATACAACCCCATGTACATGAGGAGGCTCGCTAGGTTAGCACTGATAAGGACCGATTTTCTCCTTGTGGAGGCAAACCGCCTACGCCAGGGCTCGGCCCAGGATGCTACTCGTCCCACCAAAGGGTCAAAGGCACTCATCAATATCTTCGAGTCAGCCATCGGCATTCCTGTTGGGCAACGTAGCAGAAATTCAAAATTTTCCTACGTGTCACCAAGATCTATCCATGGAGAGACCAGCAACGAGGGGAAGGAGAGTGCATCTACATACCCTTGTAGATCGCTAAGCGGAAGCGTTTAAAAGAACGGGGTTGATGGAGTCGTACTCGTCGTGATCCAAATCACCGATGATCCTAGTGCCGAACGGACGACACCTCCGTGTTCAACACACGTACAGCCCGGTGACGTCTCCCATGCCTTGATCCAACAAGAAGAGAGGGAGAGGTTGAGGAAGACTCCATCCAGCAGCAGCACAACGGCATGGTGGTGGTGGAGGAGCGTGGTGATCCAGCAGAGCTTCGCCAAGCACCGCGAGATATGAGGAGGGAAGAGGTAGGGCTGCGCCAGGGAGAGATCAAATCGTCTTCTATTGGGCAGCCCCAAAACTCAACTATTTATAGGAGGAGGGAAGGAGGGTGCGCCCCCTCTAGGGTTCCCACCCCTAGAGGGGCGGCAGCCCTAGATGGAGGGGGGCGGCCAAGAGGGGGAGAGGGGGGCGCGCCCTAGGGTGGGCCTTAGGCCCATCTGCGCCTAGAGTTTCCCCCTTCTCCTCCTAGCTGCGCCCTGGGCTTTGTGGGAGGCGCACCAGCCCATTCAGGGGCTGGTCCCTTCCCACTCTTGGCCCATGCAAGCCTCCGGGGCTGGTGGCCCCACTTGGTGGACCCCCGGGACCCTCCCGGTGGTCCCGGTACGTTACCGATAAAACCCGAAACTTTTCCGGTGACCAAAACAGGACTTCTCATATATAAATTTTACCTCCGGACCATTTCGGAACTCCTCGTGACGTCCGGGATCTCATCCGGGACTCCGAACAACATTCGGTAACCACATAAAAACTTTCTTTATAACCCTAGCGTCATCGAACCTTAAGTGTGTAGACCCTACGGGTTCGAGAACCATGCAGACATGACCGAGACGTTCTCCGGTCAATAACCAATAGCGGGATCTGGATACCCATGTTGGCTCCCACATGTTCCACGATGATCTCATCGGATGAACCACGATGTCAAGGACTTAATCAATCCCGTATGCAATTCCCTTTGTCTATCGGTACGATACTTGCCCGAGATTCGATCGTCGGTATCCCGATACCTTGTTCAATCTCGTTACCGGCAAGTCTCTTTACTCATTCTGTAACACATCATCCCGTGATCAACTCCTTGATCACATTGTGCACATTATGATGATGTCCTACCGAGTGGGCCCAGAGATACCTCTTCGTTTACACGGAGTGACAAATCCCAGTCTCGATTCGTGCCAACCCAACAGACACTTTCGGAGATACCTGTAGTGTACCTTTATAGCCACCCAGTTACGTTGTGACGTTTGGCACACCCAAAGCACTCCTACGGTATCCGGGAGTTGCACAATCTCATGGTCTAAGAAAATGATACTTGACATTAGAAAAGCTTTAGCATACGAACTACATGATCTTGTGCTAGGCTTAGGATTGGGTCTTGTCCATCACATCATTCTCCTAATGATGTGATCCCGTTATCAACGACATCCAATGTTCATGGTCAGGAAACCGTAACCATCTATTGATCAACAACTAGAGGCTTACTAGGGACATGGTGTTGTCTATGTATCCACACATGTATCTGAGTTTCCTATCGATACAATTCTAGCATGGATAATAAACGATTATCATGAACAAGGAAATATAATAATAACCAATTTATTATTGCCTCTAGGGCATATTTCCAACAGTTCCCAAATATGTTATAGGGAATGAGGTCAATCTGCAGTTTGGGTTCTCCATAATCCGTTGTTGTTCCTCCGCTAGAAATCCCAAGACATTGACCTCACTCGATCTTATCAAAATTAATCTTTAGTCCTAACATAGCCTCAAAACAGAAGCGTGGAAATTTAAGATTCACGATATCGAGGTCTGACTCCTCCACCATAATCATGCTGTTGTCAGCATATTGTAAGTGGGTGACCCCTCCACCAAGAATCAAGTGACCAACTACCCCGGAGAGGTGACCTGCCATCCTAACTTTATCCATGGTGCTTGCTAACACATCAACGGCGAGCTTGAAGAGAAGCGAGGAAATCGGATCCCCTTGCTTCACTCTTGCAGAGGACATAAAGAATGATCCCACCTCGTCATTAATATTAATATTATTTTTGCTACATATAATTTATATTTTAATAGTGAAAAATATTATTAGAATATAACCTAAAATACGAGAGAACTAGTAAACCAGGACGTAGATAAGACTCAGCAGAGATGAACATGAAGGTGACCAATGTGTGATGCATTAATATCATCCGTATCGTAGCACATGTAAAATGTTCATCAAATTAAGTGGGAACTAGTTACTCCAAACACGTGTTAAATGGAATCTCGGTCCACCTTCTGAAACATATCTCACGCATACTTGAAAGACCCAGACGAAGACCGAAAAAATAATTACATTGGAGTAAAAAAATAATTTCATGAAAGCACCTCACGAAATTTATTTAACCATATGTATAGAGGTAGAAATATTTTTTTTAGTTTTCACTCGTTTGTCACTCACAGATAGATCAACCAATAGGATTATTTGACTTAACCACCTACCTACCATGTCAAGTAGGCTATGAAATAATGATGATCAATCGACATGAGGTGTACGTTCCGTCGGGAATAGAAATGAGAAGATAGCACAATGCCGCGTCATATCCATGCGAGATTACGAGAATCCCGCATGAGAGCAATCATCTTAGTTGACAGAAATGACATGAAAATAATATACTCCCTTCGTTACTAAATACAAGTTTTGTTAGATATTTTAAATGGATTACAATATACGAATGTATGTAGATATATTTTAGAGTATAGATTCACTCATTTTGTTTCATATGTAGCCATTTGTTAGAATCTCTAAAAAGAATTATACTCCCTCCGTTTCAAAATATAGCGCGTCCTCGGTTTCCGTGCTTCAACTTTGACCATTAATTTAATCAACAAGACCGAATGCGGCGGGCGAAAAAATTATACCAATAAATTCGTATTCAAAAAAAGTTTTTAATTATATAATTTTTGATCCCGCCGCAGTCGGTCTCGTGGGTTAAATTTATGGTCAAAGTTGAACCTCGAAAAGCGTGGGCGCGCTATATTTTGGAACGGAGGGAGTACTTAAGAACGGAGGGAGTATTATTCTTGCTGGAAAGAAAATGGAAATAAGCCATCGATGAGGAAGGGGGAGTAACCGGACCTGCCTACAGGCCAGCATTTACTACTCCCTTTGTTCAGAAATATAGTATGTTCTATTATTTTTTTTGTAATTACTCCCTTTGTTCAGAAATATAATATGTTCTAATTTTTTGTAATCAGATGTATATGGACATGTTTTAGTGTGTTTATTCACTTATTTCATTCTCCATGTAATTTATATTAAAATATTCGAAACATATTATATTTGTGAACGGGGGGAGTATAGGTTTAGGATCTAGTATCCAGGATTTCACCATCTAGCATCGTTGCCTATGTCATAGTGAATAAGTCTGCTTCGAATTTGTCCCCAACACAGCGATCTCCTTCAAGGTTAGTGATGGATTTGAGGTTTAGGGTTTCAACAAATAAATTTGCTCTGGATCTTGCCCCGGCGCGACAGACTCCTCCTAGATTGGTAGTGGATTTGGGAGTTAAGGGTTTTGACTAAAGGTGGTGCGGCGCCGGTGGTGCTCTCAGTGCGGATTTTTATTCACCATCTTCGCTATCGGGGTAGTGCGCTTTGGCGCCGCTATGGAACCTAGGAGATTGAAAGAGAGTGGTTGCTCGCAGGTAGCACCAGCGGTGAGCTGGAAGGCAAAGGGACAAGAGCTGGGAGCATGCAAATCTGGATCCTTCTGATTCGATGGTGCGGATGCAGCCTAGTAAAGATCGGTGACTTCCGGTTGCATGTGTGCATCTACTTTGTTGTTTCAGGAGTGGCGTGCAAATCTAGCGAGTGAAATACGACGCATCATCGTCATATGGGGGATGAAGATATAGGAATCCCAAGGGCGGGTATGTGATTTTCATTTACCCGAACAGTCTTTTTTCTAATATTGGTATTCATGGATGAGGATTTGAAGCTCTCGGGTGCTCCAACCCCCTATATGAATATAGGATTCAAAAAAATACCTGATTTTTTTAAAAAAAATCTAGAATTTTTTCATATCAAACCTGGGTGCCCGATCTACTTTCATGTGAAGTTTCGTGAAGAAATGGCATATGTAGTATTCTCAGTAAATGAATCAAATAATTTCTATGTGTAGAAAAACTATTTGGATGGATCGTAGATCGGACTGTATTTTCTTCGCCACGGATATCATGCATGTCATTCTTAACGAAACTAAACATGGGAGTAGAATGGGCACCCAGGTTTTATGTCCCAAAAATCCAATGTTTTTTAAGTTTCCTGGTATTTTTTGAATTTAATATTGACATAGGGGGTGCGTGTAGCACCAGAAGCTCCCGTGTATTTTTCCTAGTATTCATCTATTAATATATAGTTGTTGCCTTGTCACACACCATTCTGGCCTTGACCTTGCCTTTACTTTCATCACGTAAGAAACACGATATTGATCGATTCATAAGTCTAATGGGCTGACGCGCAATGCATGACATCCCTTGAGGCGTCATTAGTAAACTGTCTAGAAGCGGTAATCACCAAATTCCTTGTGTACACAAAAGCGAGCTAAGCTTAGGTTCTTTGTAGCAGAACCAGCCCATTGAAAATCAAGTCGTAGATCTGACACTAATGCTTGCATATTTTTTGAATTTATTTTAAACTTTTCAGTACTATTTTTCAATGGTATGACATGCTTATCGACTATGAGGTACATGTGACGACTTTATCAATCTCAAGATTTGCTGAATCGGTGGCTCCAAGGTACTAATAAAGGTAGAGTTTGCGTGCTTTTATTCATAAGAGTGAGAGTGTGGTGCATGTTGTGAGCATATATGTATATGTTGTGTTCCTTAAAACGAAGTAAATTTCTTGTAAGGTAGTTGACACGCAAAAAGAATTTTCGGTGTCACGCCTTTTAAAATTTGATTCATTTTATTAAAATGAAGAATATAATTGTTTGATAAATTAGCAGAAAACCAGAGAAATTTGTTACAACACGTCCGTAAGACGGGAATTCGGCCGACCTGACCACCCACAAGATCCACACACATTGTCATAGAGAACTAGTGGATGGGGCGCGCCTCCTGAGGTGTGACTCTGCGCACTTTTCTTGCCATTGGACTTCTTAACGTGTTTGTACAGTGCAAACGTGATTTCTTTCTTGCAGGGACAGCGCACTTCTGTCAGTGGCTAAGAATGTATAGCAAATTAACAGTGATTCTGGAGTGATGCACATGTGCGCACATTTACAAATGGAGTATCTGTTCAACTACAATTTACATAGTAGTGACTAAGTATCCCTTGAACTACAATTTACATGGTAGGGACCGCTCTAATTAGTCCTGGCTATTTGATTAAGATTAGCATAGAATCCACTCAGCACTCGACTTGAATAACCATGAAAAGCAGGTACTAATCATCTTTGAATCCTGCAAAAAATGTTATCTTGTAAAATGGAAATCAATTAAGTCATACTGCTTTTGTATTACAATTAGAAAAGCCAAAGTAACACACTCTAAATTACATATTACAGAGAAAGAGTGAATGTGTATCTTACTGATCCAAATGAACATGCTACAATATCAGACGTGCACAAAAAAGGGTAAGCAGCAGAATAGGTCAGTGCATTCTAACTGTATGTATAGGTTGTGTGACAGACGACACCATCTATCAGAATATCAAGTCATGTTACCAGGCAAGTGTATCAGTAATTTGTGTTATTGCTTCTAATCAACCAGACATTATGATCAGCAGCTTTTGAGGTTGTAAAAAGGGAAAGTAATATACATTAGGTAGCTATACATCTTGCCAAATCATCAAGACGCTAGTGAGGGCAAGTGATTCCTAAATTCAGAGCTACATTTTTTTTACTGCCAAACAATTTTTTGCTTAAAGAGGGATGTTCTAAATTGCATCAGAACTTGAAAGCACATCAGATACTAATTAGTACAACAACAATATCAACCAGTATAGATGGCATATTAGATATACTCCCCCCGTTCAGAATTACTTGTCACCACAATGGATGTATCTAGAACTAAAATACATCTAGATACATCCATTTCAATGACGAGTATTTCCGAACGGAGGGAGTAGGAATTTATCTATTTATCAACTAATTAGCAATTGGCGTGATATAGGAATTTACGTATTCATCAAAGACTAATTAGTAAGGCAAGAACATCAAGCAGCAGATGACGTGTTTGATATAGAAATTTATCTATTCATCAACAAATTAGCGTGATCCTGGAGAGACAGAGTAGCATTATTGTATGGTAGGGCGTGTTATATTTAAACTGCAAAATGCAATGAAATAATCGATCAAA
>NC_057803.1:455434844-455437882 GCF_018294505.1 Triticum aestivum
CCTGTAGCTGTAAATATCTTCATTGTGTGTAATGATCATATTGGGAAAATCTAGCGAAAGAGGAGAGGAGGAGCAAACCTGAAGCAACAACCACAACAAACAGGATCACCAGGGGCACCAAACAAAATTTGATTTATATAATGTTGTGGCATGGTGATTCAGAACTGATAACTAAGATAATGCCATGGTCCCTTGACATGGTTCAATCTTCAACTCCTAAGTCAATTCGACTAAGAAAATAATAATAAATTTTAGCTTTGTAATATGACTAAACTTTCTAAACAAAGGCCAGACTTCTCGATGTCTGTAAGAATATAAACACTCGTCCAACATTTATCCATGATCTAAATAATTTACTCTAGCATGTTTTCGCACGCCTTAATAAAGAAAGCTTTCCTGTAGTCCTATTCTTAGGTCTCACTTTAACATCCTCTACTATGATAGATTGATAGAACAAACCACTTCCATTTTGAAGCACATACCTTTTGTATACCTCTTCCATTTCTTCTTCTTGAAGACCTTCCCTGATGATCCAAGTGTAAGGTATGACATGATGTTGGCAATCGTGTCAAGTACAGACAGAGCCATCCACGCTGACAATGATCATTGCCTGTAGAAACAATATGACCGCTTGAGCAGAAAAACACATTTACAAAAACAGCGACATGGTCACTATTCCCATACCTCTGGGACAGGGCAAACAACTTTGCTCCTGTGAAGAGAAATGTTGGAATATCACTGTTAACTCTATTCTCCTGGTTGGAACAAGAAAAATGATTAACAGCACATTGCGTATAGTGAACTGTATTAAAGTACTGAACACTTCGATAAACAAGAAATTCTCATTAAGCCTACTATAGGAAGTCTGATCATTCCTATAAAGGAAAACAGGAAAGAGATTACAGTGTACACATCATGGTCACTATTCCTATAAATGACATGTATATAATCATCACCATCACATAATTAAGTACACAAAGACACCAACACGAGAAATTTTAAAGAGGATACCATATTGTAAAATAAATGCCATCTGGCCAGGAAGAAACATATCATTTGCCTTTATCATGCTTTGTTGTTGATTTACTGTCCACTCGTAGACAGACTGCAATCAATGAGAATGTCAATCAGTATTCATTTTATGTTGCATAGGGTCTGTGCAAGTTACACAGATAAACATAAATGAATTATACATTTGCAATTGCAGTGCAGCCACAACCAGTAACACCACTGTTAGTGAGGATGGATGTTGTTGTATGTACATCATATCCTATTATCTTTATTTCCGGGCACCAAAATCTCCAACAGCAATGGTACAATTAAAAAAAGTTCAGGGTGAAGAGTTGTTTTTGTCTTCCAATTTCCAAAATCAGAGAACTACAACAACACAATCAGTCTAATTGAGAAATACTCAAACAGTTAGTAGCACCGATCTAGTAGAATATGAAGAAGAAAGGCAAAGATACAACAATTCCTGCAGCTAAATTCAGATGACACAGAAAATTGCAGTGATACATTGATGCTAAGATTTTGGTATCATATAGACCACTCGTATACGTAGATAGTGGCTGGTGACAAGAGTTTTTGGGAACCAGACATACTCTGCATGCATGGACTCATCTCCTGGTAAGGAACTAATTAGGGTGAGGAAAGATGCACGCAGCGATATAATTACTAACCCTTCTTGGACCTTGCAAGTGCTTCAGCCACAGTATTCGTATCAGTTGATTCAATATCTGCAAAAGGAAGCATAACAAATACAATGACCTTACGAACTGAAACCATATGGTGCATTAATACTATGTTATTAATAGCCAATAGGCAAATGCAAAGTAGAAGCGTTTGGCTTTCCTCTGATGTGAATGGGAAAGTACACCAACACAGAGCAAGTACTACACTGTAGCATTACAGTGTGCAACCAACTAACAGTATACGACGGTTGATTTGTGCAACTGTGGGTCTTCTTACCTGGAAACGTTTCACAAGCTTTCCCTATTCTTTTCCAGTACTACACTAATAATAAGAAAAGGTCTTCTTACCTGGAAACGTTTCACAAGCTTTTTTTTTTTGAAACAAAGAAGGTGGCGTTTCACAAGCTTTTCAAGGCACGCTACTAAATATGATGCGATTTTTAGTTGGTTTTAGTTGGTATATATGATCTCTTCTGTGGATTCGTTTGCATACTGAGAATGACAAACTCAGAATAGGGCGCAGCAATTCATACAATGGTTACAACAAACTATTGGGTTTTCTCTGAGAGGTTAATTGAGCTCATCGAATGGTACTCCCTCCGTATCAAAATATAAGATATTTTTGGACAAAGGAGAAGCTATATTTAGGCCGAACCTGCATGGTGCAAAGAAAGGCACGACTCAAATGAAGCCCTATAAATTTTGGACAAAGGGCAGCCTTGGACACACTCAATCTCACCCAGCATTCAGAACATGTCATCAACCAAATTTGCAGTACTGAATAATTATTTACTTCTCACTACTGAACTATCATTAGGTGAAAAGTTAAAAAAAATGTGCGTGAACTGAAAAGGCATATACCATATTGGAGAGCCTCTTCCTATGTTGGTGTTATTCCAGCGGAGTAGATGTTCCTTCCGATAGCAGCGCCACATGAGCTTCCTCATCTCGTCACTCTGAACCGCATTTCCAACACCTTCACACCCAGAACAGACGAGGAATCAAAAAAATGCAAGGCAACAAATGGATATCAAAGAGAAAACCCAGAAGAAGCCTGCAACCGCTGCCATCTCGTACGTCACCGCCGCCACCGAATATGCCGTGCCACATACCTCATATCCACGGATCCGCCACCTGCGGCCAATCTGCCTCATCAGCCGATCTGCTCGAATGGGAGGAGGTACAGCGCAGCAGCGCGGGCGCATCCGACCGGATCGATCTGCCGCCTCCCACGCCGTGGCAGATCACAAATCGAAACCGCCGCCACCTCCCAGGTCGAGGCAGATCACAGATCAAAACCGCCGCCTTCTCCTCCGACCGCCTACTCCCTCGACGCGCGGTGAAATT
>NC_057803.1:455438183-455448057 GCF_018294505.1 Triticum aestivum
GGGGAGGTGCTATCTGGTGTATACGCGAGCAGCAGCCCTTTTTTGCATCGTAATTGATTTTTCACTGACATCAGGCCCGGTAATGAAGCAGGGACCACCTTCAGAGACCAAGACCCAGCATCCAGTCGAGACGCCCCACACGCACAAGCCTTCCAATTGGCCACGCACCACACCAGGATCTGCTTCCACGAACGAGATTGGCCATTGGGCAGCCCAGAACAGTATGCCTCGATGACGTGTCTATCACCCATGATCGCCCCTTCTGCGCACGTTAATGCATTTAATAACTCTGTCGAGATTGTCTGCAAACTGCCATTGTCATTATTTCTCTCCAAACAAGCGACTCTGACTTCACGACGGACGACCAACCAAGAGCATGCCAAACAATCGAGCGTGTCAAGAATTAGGCAGCTCTTATTTGAGAATCGAGGCTCGTAGAAGGGAGAAGCGTGCCTTGCACCAATAGACCCTGAACTGCACATTGCATGGCATATTTGTCGCCATGTTACCCCGAGACGCTATAGCTCCGACTTCACATTTAGGGACATGCTAGGCGGCTAATGATGAAGGACATGTTGTGACCGCGCTCCACTTGCCACCATCATCAGTGTCACAAGAGTCATAATGTGAGTGGATGTGAGGCAGCCGCTTTGACATCAGCACGTGCGTCACCCACCATGCACCTACCAACCACATATATTGTGAGTGTTCATACCCTCAAGAGTGCGAACGAGATCACCGGTCTTCAAGACTACAATCCAAGGGGGGGGGGCATTGCAAGGACGACGTCGTCGCTTGACCGAGCCGGGTCTTAGTCTTTTGCCAAAAGAACTAGATCCTAAGGTGGAACGGTCAAAGATGCGCCATGGAGGCGCCTCCATCGTGTGATGGCAAGTGCCAAGCAAGCTTCCGCCTAGAGCATCTCCACCGTTACTAGATGGCCAACATCATCTGATGCGAAGCATCCTACGGTCATTCCCATGGACATGCCATCATCACCCAAGACACCAAGTGGACCGATGACGAGAGCTCATGCAAGAGCTATAAAAACCGATGTTAACTATATCCTTGTTCAACTTCCCTCTGAATCACATGAGACATGGCTACTACCTCAAATGGAGACACTTTTTGTGCTTAGGTACCAAGGAACTAGCCATGGAGAAGCTAAGGAGCAAATCCAAGCAATGGAGTGAAATATCGCCAAGGAGAAGAAGAAAATGGGACAAGCCTTCACTTGCCCAGAGATCCAGATCGTGGTCCGGACGATCCGGCTACGCATCCTGAAGACACCTGAAGGCCAAGCCCGGAGCCGGATCATCCAAGACCCCGCCCGGATCATCTGGAATAAGCTCGGACATCCGTACGATGTCTCGGGCATTCGTACGATGTCTTGGACATCCGGCCTAAAGATTGTTGTAACGACCCTGTCGGACCATCGGGGTGACTAACCGGTCATCCGGACAATGCCTAGATGTCCGGCCTTGCCTATGTGCAAACCAGCCATGTGCCCTTGTATCTTCTCACCTACCTCTCCATTGCACCCTAGACTATAAATAGACCTTCCCCTCCTCTTTCTAGGGTTAGCAAAGCATATGAGATGAACTAGAGAGCTTTGCTCCTTGCCTACCTCTCCCATGGAGATCAAGACCTCCATGGGAGAAGATCCCTAGAGGATTCAAGGCCCCTCTAAGTGAAGATCCATATTGGATTCAAGGCCTCTCTCTCCTAGAGATCGGGAAGAACTATCTTAATATTTTACTTTCCTCTTATTAGATTTAGATCTTGAATTTTGTATGTACATGTGGATTTAGTGGATGTGTGACTTGGATCTTGTCTTGAGTGTTTCTCTCTTTGTGTTTTGCTCTTGATTTCTCCTTCCCGACCTCCAAGTGTGAAGAAGATCACCACCTAGGGTTTTACCCTACATCATCATCCTACACCTCGATCGGACGACACACGCCTATGCTGTGAAAGCGTTATCCCCACGCAGAGACCACCTTAACACCTCATCCTTGGCGAAGCACGAAGGTGAGAGTGCACAGCAAGTCGCCAACGAGCTACATTTGGTCAGAAACTAACTAGATCTAGCGACCCAACAACACTAAACCTTCGTAGTCTGCCAACGCCGAAGGCCGCCGTCTCTAGGAACCATCGACCTCACTAATGAACATCACACTGTTGTGGTGGGTCCACCTTGCCGTTGCAAATTGCCGAACATGGGTAAGCCAGATCTGGCGCCCCCTCCCCACCACACACAAACCCATACCTCACCACATCTTAGCCATGGCTCCACCTATCGTCGAGTTAGCACTGCCACGACCGCAATACCCCAAGAAACATGGAGCCAGCTATCTCCGCACCCTCCACCACAAAAGCACCACCTGATGAAGCTATGTACCTAGGGTAGGGTCATGGACCTGTCCCAACTGCCCTACCCAAGGACATCTCTAGAACAAATCACCTTTCAATCGACTTGGAGGTGTTCCACTCGATAGACTCGAAAACACTCGACCAAGAAGCAATCACTCGACCAAGATCCAACCACTCGATAGCCAGGAGACCTAAAGACACTCCGCACGCTAACGATCGGTTATTAAGTAGCTTTTATGGTCATCATAGCACTTTATTAGGGGCGTTACCAGTAACGCCCGACCTTAATGTATTTAAAACCCTGCACAACTAAGGGCCGGAGGGGTCGGGCGAACTCTATATAAGCCACCCCCCTCCTCAGTGTAAAGGGTTCGCACCCCTGAAATTCATACACGCATAATCCAGTCGACCGCCTCCGGGCTCCGAGACATAGGGCTATTACTTCCTCCGAGAAGGGCCTGAACTCGTAAACCTCGTGTGCTTACAACTACTCCATAGCTAAGACCTTGCCTCTCCATACCTACCCCCCTACATTACTGTCAGGCTTAGAACCACGACAGTTGGCGCCCATCTTGGGGCCGGTGTTTTAGCGATTTGTTGGCGGAGTTGCGATCTTTTCCGATCCAAATCATCATGGTTTCTGGCGGAGTTTTGGTGAAGGGCCGCGAGATCCGTCTCGGCACGCTCACGTTCATCGCCGACGACTCCGCTTGGCTTCAGGAGGCTCCGCTCGACGTGGACACACTTCCTGTCCGCGGGGCAACGCACTTTCGCGCGTGCGTCCGCGACATCCTCTTGCGACAACCGTCGACCCACTATCGGTCGGCTCCTGTGTTGTCCTCCCTCCCTGTTTCCCGCCGACACAAGCGCTCCGGTCGGTCGAGACTTCAGCGGTGGGTGAGACACGCGGTGGCACGCCAGTCGGCCACCCCTCAAGTTGCGGCGATCGAGCCCGACGAATCCCTCTACGGCCTGTTCGACCTGTCGATTGGCTCCGCAGAGACCGCATCCAAGTGCGACAGTAGTGATCCGGCGGCGGAGGTTCTGATGGTCGATGGACCGCCCAGTCCTCTCGGTTTTCCCCGCACCGACGGAGGCGCAGGTGGAGGCGACCCATCGCGTCCCCATGAGGAATATCTCCCCGAGCCTCTCACGTCGCTGCAGAGAGAAGAACTTCGTCGCCGGAACATGGATGCACTGCACACTCCTATCGTTGGAGAAACCCCCGAGGCTCGTGCCTTGGAGGACGCGCGCCTGGCAAACTTGGCCGAGCGCACTCGACTGGAGAACCTCCAGCGAGCACTCGACGAGCGTGCGCGACAACGGGTTCCAGAATCCAGTCGATGTCACCTCTTTCTGCCCCCGCAGGTATATCGAACTCTGATTCAGAATTTAGCAGCCGCAGCCCGTATAGCAGAGTCGATTCAGCCTTCCCAGTCGGAGGTTGGCAGAGGCTTTCTGTAGATCAGAGCGTTACTCCGGGCAGCAGGAGACCAGAATTCTGCTGTTTCTCAGTCGCGGAACAAGATTCATAGCAGATCCATTGC
Source organism: Triticum aestivum (assembly GCF_018294505.1). Lineage (NCBI taxonomy): Eukaryota > Viridiplantae > Streptophyta > Magnoliopsida > Poales > Poaceae > Triticum > Triticum aestivum. Next base: position 455,442,101 of record NC_057803.1, read on the forward strand.
TGCAGACATAGTCCAGTCGGCTCATAGCCCAAGATCGCCCCCGAGGCATGAGGGACGTGGGGACCGGCGTAATCAGTACGGGAACCGTGAGCAGTATGATCACTGATTCGATCGTGACGATCGACGTCGAGTGCCCACCCCTCCCCCGAGGAGCGGGTCGTATGTGCCTCGACAGCAAGATGACAGGCCCCCTCATAGTGTTGGGCGAAGGATTCCAGTCGACCCCAGGGAACCAGGCTTTGATGCGAGATCCATTCTCGTTCAAGGTTTGGTCGACAGGAACAGAGCTCACCAAGAAGGTCACGACAGAGATGCACCTACCAGCAGCAGAGTACATGTTTCGGGGCCAGAGTGCTTTAGTAGAGCCATCAGGGCCGCTGTGATTCCTCCCAACTTCAGGTTGGCGACTGGAGTCAGTAAGTTCACTGGTGAGTCCAAGCCCGATACTTTGCTTGAAGACTACCGAGTGGCCGTCCAGATTGGCGGTGGCAATGATGAAGTGGCTATGAAGCACCTGCCTCTCATGTTGGAGGGCTCGGCCAGAGCGTGGCTGAATCAGTTAGCACCCAGCAACATTTACACTTGGGAAGATCTCGCCCGAGTGTTTGTCACCATATTTGAAGGAACATGCAAGCGACCGGCAGGGCTGACGGAACTGCGGTCTTGCGTGCAGAAGCCGAATGAAACTTTAAGGGATTACATCCAGAGATGGATCACGTTACATCACACGATAGAGAATGTGCCTGACCACCAAGCAGTCTGTGCCTTCAAAGAAGGCGTCAAGTACAGAGAACTGAATCTAAAATTCGGTCAAACCGGAGATATGTCTCTGAATCGGATGATGGAGATTGCCACCAAGTACGCTAATGGTGAAGATGAGGATCGACTCAGGAGTGGCAAGCTCAAGTCAGTCGCTCAAGAAACCGGAGGAAATTCCAATCGGAAACAGAAGCGGAAAGCCGAGCCAGCTGCTCCTGGGGAAGCCTTGGCTGTAACTCAAGGAAAATTTAAGGGGAAACCCAAAGGACCTTGGAACCCCAAGAAAGTTAAAGACCAAGATGAAAATGATGTCTTGGATTTGCCATATCACATCCACACCAAGAAAGATGAAGAGGGTAAGTTCATTTACCCGAAACATACCACTCGATAGTGTCGGCTCTTGATCCAGCAGTTCCAGGGCAAGCAGCCCAAAGATAAGGAAAAGGAGTCGGACAAAGTTGAGGACAAGGAAGACAGTGATGATGGATACCCCCAGGTCAATTCCACCCTGATGATTTTTGCTGATGTTGAAAGCAAAAGTCGACTGAAAGTTATCAACCGTGAGGTGAATATGGTTGCTCCGGCAACACCCAGTTATCTGAAGTGGTCTCAGACTGCCATCACATTCGACCAGTCTGATCACCCAACGCACATTGCCACCCCTGGGAGGCAAGCCTTGGTGGTCGACCCAGTTGTCGAAGGCACTCGACTGACCAAAGTCTTGATGGATGGCGGCAGTGGTTTGAACATACTGTATGCTGAGACGCTGAAAGGGATGGGCATTCCGATGTCCAGACTCAGTACCAGCAACATGAGTTTCCATGGAGTCATTCCTGGGAAGAAGGCTTAGTCACTCGGCCAGATTGCTCTTGATGTGGTTTTCGGTGATTCCAAGAATTACCGCAAAGAAAAGTTGATGTTCGAAGTTGTAGATTTCCAGAGTGCTTATCACGCTATTGTGGGCAGGCCGGCTTATGCACGCTTCATGGCTCGACCATGTTATGTGTATCTCAAATTGAAGATGCCTGGTCCCAAAGGTGTGATCACTGTTACGGGCAATCGGAAGAAAGCAGAAGAGTGTTTTCAGAAAGGTTCAAAGATCACTGATGCTCAGATGGCAGTGGTGGAGCTGCAGGAATACCAGAAGACTGCAGACCCGGGTGATTTGTTGCGAGCCAAGAAGCCTGCTACAGAATCGGCTTTTCAATCGTCTGGCGAAACGAAGCCGGCTCACATTCACCCGACCGATCCCAGTGCTGCTCCGACTCATATCTCAACAACACTCAACTCCAAATAGGAAGAAGCGCTCATCCAGTTCCTCCGTGAGAATTGGACATTTTCGCATGGAAGCCTTCTGACATGCCGGGTGTTCCCAGGGGACTGGTTGAGCATCGCCTATGAGTCGACTCAAAAGTAAAACCTGTCAAAGAACATCTCCGATGGTCCATCGTCCAGAAGAGAAAGGCTATTGGTGAGGAGGTGGCTCAGCTCTTAGCAGTGGAGTTCATCTGAGAGATCTACCACTCCGAGTGGCTCACCAATGTTGTCATGGTCCCCAAGAAGGACAAGTCACTTCGCATGTGCATTGACTTTAAACATATCAATCGGGCCTGCCCGAAAGATCATTTTTCTCTCCCCCGCATCGACCAGATAGTCGACTCGACTGCGGGATGTGAGCGACTGTCTTTTTTAGACGCCTATTCCGGGTACCATCAGATCCATCTGTATGGGCCTGACGAGATCAAAACAACTTTCATCACTCCGTTCGGGTGCTTCTGTTATGTTACCATGCCATTCGGCCTCAAGAATGTCAGAGCCACATTCATGAGGATGATTTAGAAGTGTTTGCTCACTCAAATCAGTCGGAATGTGGAAGCATACATGGATGATATTGTGCTCAAGTCACGGAAGGGTTCCGACCTGCTGACTAACCTTGCTGAAACCTTTGCCAACCTCAGGAGGTATGCTATCAAGCTTAATCCATCAAAGTGCACATTCGGAGTTCCTGGCGGAAAGTTACTCGGTTTCCTTGTTTCCGAACGGGGAATCGACGCCAATCCGGAAAAAGTCGGTACTATACTCCGAATGAAAAGTCCTGTGCGAGTGCACGACGTCCAGAAGCTTACTGGTTGCTTGGCCGCTTTAAGTCGATTCATCTCTCGTCTCGGTGAAAAGGCATTGCCTCTTTACCGATTGATGAAGAAGTCAGACAAGTTCGAGTGGACTCCTGAAGCTGATGCAGCGTTTGCAGAGCTCAAAGCTCTGCTCTCCACCCAGCTGGTGCTTGCTGCCCCAATCAGCAAAGAGCCTTTACTGCTTTACATCGCAACCATGGGACAAGTCGTCAGTACGGTACTTACGGTCGAGCGGGAAGAAGAAGGAAAAGCCTTCAAAGTTCAGCGCCCAGTATATTATATTTCTAAAGTTTTGACCCCGTCGAAGCAAAGATATCCTCATTATCAGAAGCTTGTATATGGGATTTATATGACCACAAAGAAGGTTGCTCACTACTTCTCTGATCATTCCATTACAGTCGTCAGCGACGCTCCATTGTCAGAGATCCTGCACAACAGAGATGCAACTGGTCGAGTGGCAAAATGGGAGATTGAACTCCTTCCTCTAGATATCAAGTTTGAGGCAAAGAAAGCTATCAAGTCCCAGGCAATAGCAGATTTCGTCGCCGAGTGGATTGAACAGCAACTGCCGACTCAGGTTCACTCGGAGCATTGGACCATGTTCTTCAATGGTTCCAAATGTTGAATGGTTCCGGTGCCGGGGTAGTATTGGTCTCCCCCCGAGGAGATAAGCTCAGATATGTCCTTCAAATCCACTTTGATTCCTCCAATAACGAGGCAGAATATGAAGCACTTTTATATGGGTTGCGCATGGCCATTTCACTCGGCGTCCGTCGCCTCATGGTCTATGGCAACTCAGATTTGGTGGTTAATCAGGTGATGAAGGAGTGGGACGTTAGAAGTCCAGCCATGACTGGTTATTGCAATGCAATGAGAAAGCTGGAGAAGAAATTCGAGGGGTTAGAACTTCATCACATACCCCGACTGAAAAATCAAGCAACTGATGATTTGGCAAAAATAGGTTCCAAAAGAGAAGCCATTCCCAGCAATGTGTTTTTGGAACACATCCACACACCATCAGTTCAGGAGGATCCCTTCACTGAAGAGGCCCCGTAGCCAAAAAGTGCCACGGATCCGACTGAAGTTGAAGTTCCAGCTGTGGTCGACCTGATCATGGAAGTCTTGGTCATCACTCCCGACTGGACAATACCGTACATCGCGTACATCCTAAGGAAAGAACTCCCAGAGGACGAAGAAGAGGCTCGACAGATCGCCCGTCGATCCAAGGCCTTTACAGTCATAAAGGGACAGTTGTATAGAGAAAGCGCGACTGGAGTCAGTCAGAAGTGTATAACACCAGAAGAAGGTCAGATGATCCTTGATGATATCCACTCGGGGACCTGTGGTCATCATGCGTCCTCTCGGACCATTGTGGCTAAAGCATACCGAGCGGGATTCTACTGGCCAAGAGCGAATGAAATGGCGAAAGAGATAGTCGACAAATGTGAAGGATGTCAGTATTACTCCAATATGTCGCACAAGCCCGCGTCAGCCCTGAAAACCATTCCGCTCGTCTGGCCCTTCGCTGTTTGGGGGCTGGACATGGTTGGACCACTGAGAACGGGTAGGAGCGGCTTCACTCATGTGCTAGTAGCAGTCGACAAGTTCACCAAGTGGATTGAAGCTAAGCCTATCAAGAATCTTGATGCTTGCACTGCTATCAGTTTCATCAGAGAGTTGATATTCAGATATGGAGTTCCGCACAACATCATCACTGACAATGGGTCAAACTTTGATTCCGACAAATTCAGGGCCTTTTGCGCCTCTCAGGGCACACGAGTCGACTACGCTTCGATCGCTCACCCCCAGTCGAATGGACAAGCAGAAAGAGCAAACGGCTTAATTCTCAAAGGACCGAAACCTCGATTGATGCGCGATCTCAAGCATGCAGCAGGTGCATGGGTCGACAAGCTTCCATCTGTTCTTTGGGGATTGAGGACAACCCCGAACCGATCGACCGGAAGAACCCCATTCTTTCTGGTCTACGGGGTTGAAGCAGTTTTGCCGAGTGACCTGCTTCACAATGCACCCTGAGTCGAGCTCTACTCTGAAGATGAAGCAGAACGAGCCCGGCAGGACGCAGTCGACCTCCTGGAAGAAGAAAGAGAAATGGCCATGATCCGATTGACCATCTATCAGCAAGACTTGCGTCGATTCCATGCCAGAAATGTGAAGAGTCGAGCCTTCCAAGAAGGAGACTTGGTCCTCCGAGTGGATCAACAGAAACCACACAAACTCGCTCCAACTTGGGAAGGTCCCTTCATAGTCACCAGAGTCCTCCACAATGGAGCGTACCATATTTATAATGTCGATCGCCAGATTGATGAGCCACGAGCCTGGAATGCGGAGCTGCTCCGCCCCTTTTATACTTGAATTCTCACTCGGATGAGATGTAATAAGAAAAACTTATGTAGTTTATTTATCAAAGACAAGAGCGTTATAAATTTCCCAGTGATTGTTATTGTTTTTGTTTGCGTGGGAAATCCCCCAGCGGGTGGCTTAGCTGCGAATCCGTTTCGCCTAAGTTTGTAAAAATAATTTCCTACCGAGTGGTGAGCCAGCCTTCCACTTGGGGGCTTAGCTGCGAACCCGTTTCGCCTAAGTATTTGAAAATCCTACCGAGTGGTGAGCCAGCCTCCCACTCGGGGGCTTAGCTGCGAACCCGTTTCACCTAAGTATTTGAAAATCCTACCGAGTGGTGAGCCAGCCTCCCACTCGGGGGCTTAGCTGCAGTCCAGTACTCGCCTAAGTATTTGAAAAATCCTACCGAGTGGTGAGCGACCCTCCCACTCGGGGGCTTAGTTGCAGTCCAGCACTCGCCTAAGTATTTGAAAATCCTACCGAGTGGTGAGCCAGCCTCCCACTCGGGGGCTTAGCTGCAGTCCAGTACTCGCCTAAGTATTTGAAAATCCTACCGAGTGGTGAGCGACCCTCCCACTCGGAGGCTTAGCTGCAGTCCAGTACTCGCCTATGTATTTGAAAATCCTACCGAGTGGTGAGCGACCCTCCCACTCGGGGGCTTAGCTGCAGTCTAGCACTCTCCTAAGTATTTGAAAATCCTAC
>NC_057803.1:455448418-455457529 GCF_018294505.1 Triticum aestivum
AATCCTACCGAGTGGTGAGCCAGCCTCCCACTCGGGGGCTTAGCTGCAGTCCAGTACTCGCCTAAGTATTTGAAAATCCTACCGAGTGGTGAGCGACCCTCCCACTCGGGGGCTTAGCTGCAGTCCAGTACTCGCCTAAGTATTTGAAAATCCTACCGAGTGGTGAGCGACCCTCCCACTCAGGGGCTTAGCTGCAGTCCAGTACTCGCCTAAGTATTTGAAAATCCTACCGAGTGGTGAGCCAGCATCCCACTCGGGGGCTTAGCTGCAGTCCAGTACTCGCCTAAGTACGAAACACATCTCAATCCTCAAGGATGACGAGGTGCAGGTCGACTGCCACCTTCTCCTAGGGAGCTTCGCCACAAATACAACATGCGCTCCATCCCACTCTGCAGGATGACGAGGTGCAGGTCGACTGCAACCTTCTCCTTCGGAGTTGCGCCACAAATACAACGCGCGCTCCATCCCTATCCGCAAGGACGACAAGGTGCAGGTTAACTACCACCTTCTCCTTGGGAGCTTCGCCACAAATACAACGTGCGCCCCATCACCGACCCGCAAGGACGATGAGGTGCAGGTCAACTGCTACCTTCTCCTTCGGAGCTGCGCCACAAATACAAAAGTTGTCTCGAGTGAAGAACGAGTTCCACTCGACGGGGGATTCATGAAGATATTCAACGATAAACCAAGTTCAGATAAATCCTAAAGGTTCCGGACCACAGATCGAAGTGCTCGGGCATTCAGCCCGAAAGAGTTTAATGGTTACAAAAACCACTCGGCATTCCGAGGCAAATTTAAGGTGGGCATAAAAGTTTGTTCACTCCGCAGGAGGAGGACTGGCAGGCTCGACGAACTCGTCCAGGTCGACGCCGTCGGCGATCCGAGTGGCTGCGGCGATGAAAGTCTCCATAAAAGATCGGAAGTCATGCTTCTGGGTGTTGGCGACCTTGATTGCTGCTAGCTTATCTTGTCGCACCTCCTTGCAGTGGACACGAACCAAAGACGGAGCCACATCAGCACCGCACCGGACAAAAGATTTCTTCCACTCCTGCACTCGATCAGGGATCTCGTTAAGTCGAGTCATCAAGGACTCAAGATCATTCTGGAGCGTGGCCTCTGGCCAAAGTGCCGGGTCGATCCGTGACATGGCGACCTTTAGTCGAGCCAAGTAGTCCACAACACCGTCAATGCGGGATTCCAGTCAGAGCAGATTCATGGCAGTTTCATCTTTCACGGGAGAATTGATTGGGTCCAAACCTGGCTCAATCCGCCCAGTCTCCTCCTCGAAGTGCTGGCAAAGCTCTACATTCACGGTCCAGGGATAAGTCAATTTTCGTACGCCGAGTCGACAAAAACATCAGTCGGAACAAAATGTGTACCTTCAAGCTTGATGAACAACTTCTTGGCAAGGCTCCTCAGATAGCTCTCCAGATCGTCCCTCCTGCGAGCGATGCCTTCCATCTTCTCGTACAGGTTGAGATTGTCCTTCTTCAAGCGCGTGCACTCCTTGTTGGCTTCGTTCAGAGCAGATTTCATCTTGGTGTTCTCTTCTTCCAACTGGCCGACCGAAGCCAGTTTCTGTTCAGCCAGAGCGGTTCTGTCGTCAGCTTCCTTTTGAGCAGCAGCCAAATCCCGATCCTTCTTCGCCAGAGCTTCTCTCAGTTTTTCTGCGAAGAAATGGTGCTTGATTCAGAAAGAGCAGAAGGGTACTCAAGCCTAAGACAAACTAGTCGACAAGCTCGTCTTACCATTGGCGTCATCCTTAGCCTTTTGCAGCTCTGTCTTGGCCAATTCCAAGTCAAGGTTCAGCTGGATCTACCGTTTCTCCAAGTCAGCAAAGCGAGCTCCAAGATCACAAGATTTCTGCAATCAGGGAGGTTACAAAGACAATAAATACTAATACTATGGTCGACTACCCGCAGTCCACCATAGTCTCGGGGACTACACCCACTGGGTGCACTTTGCGTGCCCCCACCGGTTATGATCCCACTCGATCGGCCCGCTGGAGTCGAGTGCAGGGAGTAAAAAAAGGGGGAGAGAAAGAAGAACTTAGACCATAGAACTCAGACCACAGTCGACTCCCAGCAGTCGACCGCGGTCTCGGGGACTACACCCAGTGGGTGCACTTGGCGTGCTCCCACCGGTTCTGATCCCACTCGCCCAGACCGAGCAGAAGAGACAAACTACCAGTTCGGTTTACACTTGACGCGGCCAGACCACATCGAGCGAAAGAATCAAAATACAAAGACTAAAGTCGACTGCCAGCAGTCCACCGTAGTCTCGGGGACTACACCCAGTGGGTGCACTCAGCGTGCCCCCACTAGTTCAAAAATTCAATCGACGCACCCAGTGGGTGTACAAATGCAAAGATTTTCGGAAAGAGAGTCTTCAGATAGTATATCCTAACAGAACAAGCGGCGACCAACTAACCTGAACGTTGCTTTGGAGAGCCGAGCTGGCGTCCCGCACCGTCTTCATCTTCTCCATCATAATGCCCGCCTGGCGTATGACTTCCTTGGCAGCATTCACTTCGTCCTCTGGGACATGATGGGTCGCAAAAACTAAAGGTGGGTCGACAGGGGCCTAAGCAGTCGACGAAGAAGGCAAGGCACTCGACAATGGCACGAGAAGGTAACAGAACCCCGATTGGCATCACCAGCGTCCTGAACGACTGGTTCCGCCCTCGGCGTCGACTGTGGCACCTTGCTTGCAGGAGCTTGCCTATTTTTCCTCGTCAAAGGCCTCTCGGGCTCTTCATCATCATCATCGGGGAGGTCAATAATGTTAGGAGCTGTTCAAAGTTCAATCGCCAAAATCACATCACCCAATGGTACACATTGCAGTTGAGTCGACCAAATAAAGACAGAATGGCAGAAATCATACCCAGATTGGAAGTGACCGCATCCTCCATTACCTCATCATCGTCCCTGTAAGCTGAGGTCCCGGAAGTAGCAGCGCTGCCAGTTCCAAAGTTCGTCCGGTTAAATCAAGAAAAACAAACAGCACGGGGCGTCGAGTGAATACAAAGAGAGACACTCACGCAGAAGCGACGGGGATGTCAATCTTAATCTTCGGCAACGCCTTCCGAGGCTTCGGCTCTGCAACTTTGGGATGCTTTGACGCTTTTTCAGTTGGAGTTGGCGAAGAGGTCCGAGGACGCTTTGAAGACTGACCAGCCTGAGCAATCGCCTTTTCATGGGCGCTCGGTCGTTCTTGGTCAAGCTTGGACCGCCTCTCCCTGCGAGGAGCCGACTCGACTTCTTCTTCGTCACTTGAGTCGTCGCTTTCTTCGTTCCCTTCACCGTCAGAATCCCATTCGCCACTGTCGCCGCCGCTCGCCTCTCCTTCTGGGTCCTGCTCTTGCTCTCGGTTGGGCATTGAATACATTTCGATAAGGACCTGAAAGAAAGCAGGGAGAACAAAGTCAGTTGACGCAGTATAGGCAGCTGCGCGAGTGAATTCAGATTACAATCAAAAGCTCAGAATCGGACCTTCTCTGGTACATGGGACTGGTTGAATGGAGGAACTCTCCTGGCTCCCCTGGGGTTGTCCTTGTTTCCGGTCATGCCCGACAGCCACTTCTCCAGTGTGTCATCATCGACCTCCTCCGGGTGAATCCGAGTGGAGTCGTCAAGACCCGAATACATCCACATCGGATGGTCTCGGGCTTGAAGAGGTTGGATGCGCCGCTGAAGGAAAACCTCCAAGAGATCCATACCGGTGACCCCGTCACGGATAAGCTGGACCACTTGTTCGACTAGCACCCTAACCCGCGCCTTCTCCTCCGGGAGCACCTTCAAGGAGGAGGGTTTCCTCACTCGGTCCATGGTAAAAGGAGGGAGGCCAGTCGACTGGCCTGGCGTCGACTGGTCTTTGCAGTAAAACCAGGTCGACTGCCATCCACGAACCAAGTCGGGAAGAATCATGGCTGGAAAGGAAATTTTCCCTCTCATCTGAACACCAAGACCCCCACACATCTGAATCACTTATGTTCTCTTGTCACTCAGATTGGCCTTTTTCACCGTTTGAGAACGACAGGTGAAAATGTGCTTGAAAAGACCCCAGTGAGGCTGACAACCCAAGAAATTCTCGCACAAAGACATGAAAGCAGCGAGATACACGATTGTGTTGGGAGTGAAGTGGTGGAGTTGTGCCCCAAAGAAATTCAGAAATCCCCGAAAGAAAGGGTGAGGAGGCAAGGAAAATCCACGGTCGACGTGGGTGGCAAGGAGAACGCGCTCACCCTCCCGAGGTTGCGGCTCGGACTCCTTCCCCGGAAGCTGCACCGATCCATGGGGGATCAGCCCTCCTTCGGCTAGGTCGTCGAGGTCTTCTTGGCGGATCGCCGAGCGGATCCAGTCGCCCTGGATCCAGCCCTTCGGCAGGCCAGCTCGCGAGGAAGATCCACCCCGACTGGTCGCCTTCCCCTTCGCCTTTGTCGTCGCCTTCTTCGCCCGCTCTAGAGCCGCCGTCTTCTCCTTCCCCATTGTCGCCGACGAGACGCGTACGGAGTGGCGGTGCTGGGGCGAGAGCGAGCGCGACGAAGAAGCTTGAAGAGGAGAAGAGGGAATGGGAACGCATTGTTCAAGAAACCCCTGTCCGACGCCTTATATCAGGTCGCTTCCGAGTGGCTGACTGGTAGGCCCGGGCGGTCCTGTCAAATCCCGTAACAATCGCACGCGCGATACGTGGCGAAAAAGGTGGCGCGGAGATCGAGGTAGCTCCGCCTTATCCCATCCGATTACTGCGGCCTCCCCCGTCCCGCGCGCTTCCCAAAATCCGAATCCCGTGAAATCTGCGGGCAGCAGAACAACTTGTCAAACGGAAGATCTCCTCCACGCCGTCACTCGGAGCCTTTCAAGTAAAGAAACTCATTCGACAAGAAACTAAGAATGGATCAAGGCGACTGAAAAGGAAGTTGCTGTTACCACTCAGGTTCATTGATCCGAAATGAGATATGCTCATGGCATGAAAAATGAGTCGGAGAAGTTCTCAACTCCTTCCCCACTCAAACCTCGATCCATTCGGGGGCTAATGATGAAGCTATGTACCTAGGGTAGGGTCATGGACCTGTCCCAACTGCCCTACCCAAGGACATCTCTAGAACAAATCACCTTTCAATCGACTTGGAGGTGTTCCACTCGACAAACTCGAAGATACTCGACCAAGAAGCAATCACTCGACCAAGATCCAACCACTCGACGGCCAGGAGACCTAAAGGCACTCCGCACGCTAACGGTCGGTTATTAAATAGCTTTTATGGTCATCATAGCACTTTATTAGGTGTATTTAAAACCCTGCACAACTGAGGGCCGGAGGGGTCGGGCGAACTTTATATAAGCCACCCCCCTCCTTAGTGTAAAGGGTTCGCACCCCTGAAATTCATACACGCATAATCCAGTCGACCGCCTCCGGGCTCCGGGACGTAGGGCTATTACTTCCTCCGAGAAGGGCCTGAACTCATAAACCTCGTGTGCTTACAACTACTCCATAGCTAAGACCTTGCCTCTCCATACCTACCCCCCTACATTACTGTCAGGCTTAGAATCACAACACCACCTCCGTTGTCATCATGTCATAGGCAACAAGAGAGTGTGCCGTGTCACTAGTCGTCAGCCTTTGCATCCGTGCCACAACAGAAGACCTGCCTCCAGCTTCACCACACGAGCTTTGTCAGGAGATGGCCACCGGCAGCAATGGGGGGCAAGTGATGGGGCTAGTGGCGACGCATGTGTCACCTAGGCTTAGACGACATGGCGGTTAGCGAGTCTAGTTCCTTTTTAACAAAGAGAGGATTTTATTAACTCAAAGTGGAGCATCAAGGGTACTAGATGGTAATGCGCGCCTTGCCGCACCATTTTTCATTATTATTGTAAAACCAATTTGATATTTTTCTTTTGTTGTGTGTCGTTGGTAGACAGAACATGTATGTGTTTCATCGTATACTACTTTCGTCCTGATTTATTGTTCCCCTTAGAATTTTGTGTAGATTTTTGACAATGGATTTAATTAACAAAATATTAATGTATGTCACAAAAAATAGTGTCATTGAAAACTATGTTCAAATACGAATCCAACAATATAATTTTTTGATGGCATGCATTAACATTTTATCAGTTAAATCCACTATCAAATTTTGATACAAAATACGAAGAAGACCAATAAACTACGACGGAGATGGTATCGTCGAAGTCATGTAATAAGGTGGCGTCTTAACATTTTCATATTTAGCAAAAGTAAAAGTAAAGATAATAGATTGAACATTAATCGGCAGATAGAAACTGTGACATATTGACGAAATAAAAGTATCCGGTCCATCAAGAAAATAATATAATATTCTATCTATTCACTATAAGCTGATATGTTTTATTTGGATCGTATAGAGTAAATATGTACAGTCAATTTTCTATTGAAAAACATCTTATTCTCATATAAAGATTGTATTGCACCGGATATATGAGTAAAGCATTTTGGTGCTCGAGCTGACACTGAGCTCAGAATCCCGAGCTTCCATTCTGTCATTGGGATAATATGTTTTTTAGAGGTTGTCATTAGGATATATCCTTTTAGATTTTGTCACTGGGTAAACTCTATTTTTCATCAAATACTAATTGGAATACATGAAATGTTGCACTAAGGCAGTATGGGCCTAGCACATGATATTGGCTATGTACGTGCGCCTGAGGCCAACAAGATGTGCATAATATAAAATGACAGCAGTGTCCCATGGATGTATAGAGGACATGTGTAAATAAAGCTTGGGGCCTAGGCGGTAAGTACATCCCTTTCACTCAATGACATGCTAGTCCCACATCCCCAGTTAAACCACAGACCTCCATTTCTTGGGAGCTTAGAAACTGTAAAGATACAAATACAATGAGTACACACGAACTCTCCCTAGTTAGGATGCATGCTTACACCAATGCGCGTGCACACACACACACAACAAATCAACTCTGAAGCGATCAAAACAATGACCAACAAGCCACAGTAGCGACCTTATTCACATCAACTACCTCTTGACATCAAAAGTACCATGAGAAGAGTTCTCCAACAATAACGCATTCAGGAAGGGGAGCGACGCTCAAGCACCGCAGTTGTCATATCCAACCACTGAAGGCTACATCATTGGTTTTTGCACTAAAATCAAGTTTGAGCAAATCAGAGTAATGCCTCCAACAAGGTAATGACAGAAGAAACATCACCATTACCAGATATAACCAAATAGGGTCAAACCTCGGGTTTTCACCCCCGAATTCGAGACTGTTACTTGAGAAGTACCACCAAATCAAAGTCAAGATATGTTTTCGCCATCACTTCCTGCGATCGCAGCTGCTACGTGCATAACATTGTATTGACGTGAGATGTCACGCAAGTAAATACCCTACTCGCACAACTAGACAATTGATTTTTGACAAGAGTCAGTCACCACCAAAGACTCCAACAATGAAGGCCGTTGTCGCATATTGCGACTGAGACTAGGGAGGAATGTCACCGGCACAGCCAAATTCCAATTTGGGACGCTCCGACAATCCCATACCATCCTCATGGTCCGTCCTTCTCGTCCATGGCGGCAAAATTAGTCGGCAAAACACTCGTCGTTGTCGCTGGATATGAAGATCTAAGATCCCTTGTTCCGTCATGGCAATTGTAACACCCCGGTAGTTCAACTACAGTAACCTCACACTAATGATGCCATGTCATCAAGTTTGACTAAGCCACATTGCCACTTGAGAAAAATCAAATCCAAATTTCCTTTTGAAATACAAGCCAAATTCTTATTTCTTTAATCTGTCAAATAAAAATGTTCGATAGGTTGCAAGTATTCGCCAAGTAATTGTCATGAAGAAATCAACTCAAATTGGATTTCTATTTTGGCCATGGCAATATTTCGGTGGACCAACAACATTTAATTTGGTCGTTTAAATTCCAACATATATCCTTACTTTTCCCGAACCACAAGAAACTTTGTATGTGGCCCTATGTTATCGTACTGTATTTATGTGCCAAGTTTCGTCTATAACAAAATTCGTTTGCTCACTCAAATAAATACCAAGTTGTAGCTAGAAATAGAAAACAACGGTGGAAGTTTAAAACAGAAAAGATATTAGGAAACTAAAAGCCCCCCCACTGTGGACTGGGCCGTAAGACCACAGTGCAAGGCCCAGCCCAGTCCCCCTCATCCTTTTCCTCTGTACACTGGGGGATGGCATGGCAACCATCCACCCTGCCATGGCCGCCGATGCCGCCGTTGTCGTTCATCCAGCGGTCGAGGGGATGGATAAGAGCACCCCAAGCCCCTCCTCTCTCTCCCTGTCAAACCCTAGCCCCATTTCCTCCCCCGCTCGATCCCCTCAGTACAGCCACCGCACGCACCATCGTTGCCATGGATGCCACCAATCACGCGGCCACCGAGGTCCCCGATGGCTAGGACCTACTCCAGGAGATCCATTGTGTTCGTCTTCGTCCTCTACGCTGCCGGATCGAGGCTGGGAGGCCCCCACGTTGACGCACGCATCAAGCTCCTCGACGCCGTCTTCAACCTCTGCCCCGCTAGACCACGCCGCTCAATTCGCCGCCTCCGGTGCTCCCTCGACCTCACTGACCTCTCCAGCCGCACCAATGTGTGCTCCTACATCGATTCCCGCATTCCCATCGTCGAATCCGTCGCCGTAGTTGTCGTACGTCACCGCAGCCGAACCCACCGGAGCTCGCTCTCACCGCAGCCTGCGCCCCTGGGCTCCGCTGACGCGCTTTGTGCACGCGCGTGCGCCCGCCTGTGCGTGCTAGCCGCGAGCCCGCCCGCGCCCGGCTGCACGCATCCTCACCCCGCTCGCCTTTCTCCCGTTGTTGCCGCCTCATGTACTGCTCTCTGCTGTTGCTGCGCCGCCGTCGCCGTGGCTCCTCTACTGCTCCGCCACTGGCTCGCGCCGCTGCAGCGCCCACCTCTGCCTGTCGCCACCCGCCGCACCTACCTCTCGCTCGACCGGCCGGTCGCCCGCATGGCCTCTGGCCGTGGCCGCGCACGCCTCCTCCTACCTCGCCTGCCGCCTCGCGCCCGCCACCACTGCTGCTGCTCGAACGCCGCCCAGCGCGCACGCCCGCTCCACC